>NC_080164.1:5667512-5685012 GCF_950295315.1 Erinaceus europaeus | reverse complement strand
GGAGTTGGGCGGTAGAGCAGCGGGCTAAGCGCAGGTGGCACAAAGTGAAAGGGCCGGCATACGGATCGCGGTTTGAGCCCCCGGCTCCCCACCTGCTGGGGAGTCTCTTCACAGGCGGTGAAGCAGGTCTGCAGGTGTCTGTCTTTCTCTCCCCCTCTCTGTCTTCCTCTCCTTTCCATTTCTCTCTGTCCTATCCAACAATGACGGCATTAATAACTACAACAATAAAAACAACAAAGGGAATCAATAAATAAATATATAAAAAAACCACAAGTTTATAAAAAAAAATTGCCAAGGAGATTCCAAAGAGAAAGAGATTTCATGTGAGAATCAAGTACAGAGAGAGGTGGACAGGAGAAAGTTCTCCCTGCTTGGCTCTAGGATTTGGACTGGCCAGCTATGTGCGCTTGAGCTGAATTTCATCTTCCATTAGGTCCTGTTCCTATATTGTGACATGTCCCCTGAGAGCTGTGGCGGAGACACCTCTGGTCCGGAGGACATGAGGGTGACACCACCCCTTACCCTGTGGCTGGTGAAAGAACTCAGCCAGCTGGTCTACCTTTGACTGCCAGGAACACTGCTTCACACTCACAAAGCTTTTCCCCCTGCAGGTGGGGACAGGGTGGTGGTGGTGGTGAACCCAGGTCCTTGTACATTATAACATGTGCTCTCAACCAGGTGCGCCACCACCTGGCCCCAATATTAGATACACCTTCATACATGTAGGGATGTGTATTTTATGTATATTGAATATAACTGCATGTATGTCTACATAAGAGAAAATCCAGACCAGTTTCATTCTGGAGACCAGAGGCTGTTTTACACAAGAGAAAATTACAGCCTGAAGCCATGAAGATACCTCAACCTGTCAGAACACCAACCCGGAGGCCTTAGGGGATGCGGGTTCAAGGCTGAGTACCACCATCTGCCAGAACTGAGCAGTGTTCTTTCTCTTCTTCATTTCTCTTCTTCATTCTCTTTCTCTCTCATAAATAAATCAATCAGAATTTTTTTTTTTGAAGGTGAAGAAAGAAAACTAAGGCTGAGGAAGCAGAGCAGAGTTTACATTTCTCAAGGCCCAAGCTAGTGGCAGGACAGAGGCTCTTGCAGAGTTGTTACCGGTGCCTGTCCTCAGGCGGATACCAAGGGACGTTCTCATCAGAGAGTCATCTAAACGGCTCTCGTGACCTGTTTTCTCACTTATAGAAAGAAATTTCAGGGGCCGGGATGGGGGGGTGGCGCACCTGGTTGAGAGCACATGTTACAATGCACAAGGACCTGGGTTCAAGTCCCCGGTCTCCCCACCTGTAGAGAGAAAGCTTTGTGAGTGGTGAAGCAGGGCTGCAGGCGTCTCTGTCTCTTTCCCTCTCTATCTCTTCCTTCCCTCTCAATTTCTGGCTGTCTCTAGCCAATAGGTAAACCAAGATAATTTTAAAAATCATTTAGAAAAACTTGTTTAGAGAGAATTTTCACATGACCCGAGAGGTGGCAGGATGGGTCAGACTCTCAAGCTTGAGGTCCTAAGTCTGATTTCAGGCCTTGCAATGCTTGGAGGGGCTTTGGTGCCCCCCTCACCCCATAAAAACACAAATAAAAGAGAAAGGTTTGCTTATGATTTCTAATCAACTTCTAGTCATGTTTTCTAGAGTGCAACAAAAATAGGTGAACTGGCAGGCAATCACTGAAGCTGCACAAAACAGGGCCTGCTTTCATTCTCATTTTATAAAAGATTCATTTATTTAATAATGAGGGAGAAAGAGAGAGAGAGAGGGAGAGAGAGAGACAGAGGGAGAGAGAGAGACAGAGGGAGAGAGAGAGAGAGAGGGAGAGAGAGGGATAGAGAGAGACAGAGGGAGACAGAGGGAGAGAGAGGGAGAGAGAGGGATAGAGAGAGACAGAGGGAGAGAGAGGGAGAGAGAGGGATAGAGAGAGACAGAGGGAGAGAGAGGGAGAGAGACAGAGGGAGAGAGAGACAGAGGGAGAGAGAGGGATAGAGAGAGACAGAGGGAGAGAGAGGGAGACAGAGGGAGAGAGAGGGATAGAGAGAGACAGAGGGAGAGAGAGGGAGAGAGAGGGAGAGAGAGACAGAGGGAGAGAGAGGGAGAGAGAGAGACAGAGGGAGAGAGAGGGAGAGAGAGAGACAGAGACAGAGACAGGGAACCAGAGCAGAACTTAGCACTTCTTTCTTTCAAATTCAATGCTTTACCCACTGGGTCACCTCCTGGACCATGTGGCATTTTCATTTTCTTTCATTTCACAACCAGCTTGAGTGAGGATTGGGCTCCACTTCAGGGCAGCCATCCATGACCCCTGTCAGTCCATCCATGCTGAGCTGGCCTGGGGTCTGAGGGCCAGGCTCAAAGCTGAGGTCTTCTTCAGAGTGCAGCTCGAGCCCATGCTCCATGCAGAGGCCTGGCATGTCTTGACTTTGAGCTGAAGGCATCATGGAAGACCCTGCCTTGCTCTGATCCCTGGTCCTAAGAGCTTGAGGGTCACGTCCACAACACACTGGCGTCTCTGCCTCTGGGCCAGTCCCTGTAGGAGACAGTGAGAAATGGTGGCCAGAGCTCACCAGCATCCACCAAGTCCATCAGCCGGTCCCTGCAGCCAGCAGACTCTGACTGCTGGGCCCAGGGAGCCACAGACAGACGCCCGGTCAGATTAACCAGCAGGCGGCCAACACCTCCCGGGCTGGACCTGTGCGTATCATACGTTCTCTATGTCAAGTGCCCACTTGTTGTCGGTAATTGAGTGGATTACCTGCTGGGGCTTGAAGCAAGGGAGCTAAGCCCCCGGAACCCTGCCTTACCTCCCTGTCCTCCTGTCTCAAGGGAGCAAACTCATAGGCCTGGTTTGAGATGCTTCTGGGGGGTGCTCAGACTGGAAATAAAATGTAGGAGAAATGTCTTGCAAATGACAAAAAGGAAAAGGAAAAGCAGGGCAGTGCACAGGGCCTTGATGTTGTCCTGGTATCCTGACAGAGTACAAGGGGCCAGGATGGTGACGGGGGGGTCTTGGAAGGAGTGCTGGGAGAGACATGGATGTATCGTGGGCTGGAGAGCTAGCATAATGGATGTGCAAACAACGTTCATGCCTCACACTGTGTGTGGGGTCCCAGGTTCAATGCCCAACACCACCATACGCCAGAGCTGAGTCGTGTTCTGGGAAGGAAGGAGGGAAGGAAGGAAGGAAGGAAGGAAGGAAGGAAGGAAGGAAGGAAGGAGGGAGGGAGGGAGGGAGGGAGGGAAGGAAGGAAGGAAGGAAGGAGGGAGGGAGGGAGGGAAGGAAGGAAGGAAGGAAGGAAGGAAGGAAGGAGGGAGGGAGGGAGGGAGGGAGGGAGGGAAGGAAGGAAG
The DNA here is from genome assembly GCF_950295315.1 of Erinaceus europaeus. NCBI lineage: Eukaryota > Metazoa > Chordata > Mammalia > Eulipotyphla > Erinaceidae > Erinaceus > Erinaceus europaeus. The sequence continues at coordinate 5,681,659 of NC_080164.1, read as the reverse complement.
GAAGGAAGGAAGGAAGAAAGGAAGGAAGGAGGGAAGGAGGGAAGGAAGGAAGGAAGGAAGGAAGGAGGGAAGGAAGGAAGGAAGGAAGGAAGGAGGGAGGGAGGGAAGGAAGGAAGGAAGGAAGGAGGGAAGGAGGGAAGGAAGGAAGGAAGGAGGGAAGGAGGGAAGGAAGGAAGGAGGGAAGGAGGGAAGGAGGGAAGGAGGGAGGGAAGGAAGGAAGGAAGGAAGGAGGGAAGGAGGGAAGGAGGGAAGGAGGGAAGGAAGGAGGGAAGGAGGGAAGGAGGGAAGGAGGGAAGGAGGGAAGGAGGGAAGGAGGAAAGGAGGGAAGGAGGGAAGGAGGGAAGGAGGGAAGGAGGGAAGGAGGGAAGGAGGGAAGGAAGGAAGGAAGGAGGGAAGGAGGGAAGGAAGGAGGGAAGGAGGGAAGGAGGGAAGGAAGGAAGGAAGGAAGGAGGGAAGGAGGGAAGGAAGGAAGGAAGGAGGGAAGGAAGGAAGGAAGGAAGGAGGGAAGGAGGGAAGGAAGGAGGGAAGGAAGGAAGGAGGGAAGGAGGGAAGGAAGGAAGGAGGGAAGGAGGGAAGGAAGGAAGGAGGGAAGGAGGGAAGGAAGGAAGGAGGGAAGGAGGGAAGGAAGGAAGGAAGGAAGGAGGGAAGGAAGGAAGGAAGGAGAAGAAGATGGAGAAAAGGAAGAAATGAGAAGAGGAAGTAGAAGAAGGAAGGAAGGAAGGAAGGAAGGAAGGGAAAAAGAGGAAGTAGAAGATGGAAGGAAGGAAGGAAGGGGAAGAGGAAGGAGGAGGAAAGAAGGAAAGAAAGGTAGGAAGGAAGGAAGGAAAGTGGGATGGAGGGAAACAAGATAAAAGAAGGAAGAAATGCGGCATTGAAAATAAGAAATGGAAAACCTCCAGTTCCCCAGAGGCGTGGAGTATGCGGTGACGGTCTGTGGGTTTGCTCTCCAGTAGCGAGGAAGAGCGGGCACTTGAAAGATGCCCTCTTCCCTCCCCGGCCAGAATGTGGCAGAGAACGGGCTCCGGTCTTCTTCTGTTCTGGGCGGCTGTCAGAACAGACTAGGAGGAGACCTCCCTCTACGAAGTGCAGCGCCTCACCCCTTTCATTAAGAATCCAGAGAGATTTGAAACTGCCGCCGTCCCGTCATTATTTGAGTTCTGGAATCTGGGGGTCTGGGAGGGCTGAGGTCAAAGGTCTCCCCATTATTAAAGTGTCCAGAATGACAGAAAGATCCAACGCCCGCCGCCTGACCTCCACCTCCACCCTGTCCCCCGCCCGCCCGCCCAGCCGCTCTTACTCAAATAAACAGTCTTGGGTCCCAAGGGGGGGGGGGGCTCTGAAGCCAGAGCTGAAACCCTAATTGTGGTTTAATGAGGCCACGGCTTTGCTCCAACGGGGCTGTTGACTGAAGCAATTTCCAGTTTGCTCCTGCAGCCCAGAGACTACAGCTGCCCGCTACCTGCTCGAAAGGAATGCCACCGGGGGCACCGGGCAGGGGTGATGCCAGCTCTCCTCAGTCTGTCACAGTCCCCAAGGAGTGGGGAGGAGACCTTGTCTCTGAACTCCAGTGAGCTGCAGTTAAAGAAGGGAAGGAGTGAGGAGAGACAGGGAGATAGATGTTCCAGGACAAAGAGAAAAGCTGGTCCTGGAAGGCTTCCTGGAGGAAGCATCTCCTGCTGGACTGTGTAGCAATGTCTTGATCAAGGATGGAATTCCCCTCTGACATGGTCTCCAAAGCCCTTCTGCCCGGTGATACTGCAGATGGCCTGACATCACCAGGCTTTTGTGACCTCATGCCTCCTAGTACTTGAGTTAATAATGCCTTTCACACGTGAGAAAGAGGGAGACACATGGGCACATGTGTGGTTTTACTCATCACAGCTCCTCTCTCTCTCTCTCTCTCGGATTTTATCTATTTATTAATGAGAAAGATAGGAGGAGAGAAAGAACCAGACGTCACTCTGGTACATGTGCTGGGGATTGAACTCGGGACCTCATGCTTGAGAGTCCAGTGCTTCACCTACTGCGCCACCTCCCAGACCACTGTCCTCTCTAAAAAATATCAGGGGAGGGGATGGGATATGGAGGTCTGGAGGTGGGAATTATGTGGAGTTGTACCCCTCTTATCCTATGGTTTTGTTAATGTCTCCTTTTTAAATAAATTTAAAAAATAAAATAAATATTTAAAAAGTGGGATGCAGTGAAGCAAAGCTTCCAGAGGCCCCAGAGGAGACTGAAGCCGTCTGCCACGCCCGGTGACTGAGCCTTGGTGGCCTCTGGGCAGCAAAGACCAGGTCTGAGCAGCGGTGGCCGTGGAGGCCTGTGGGAAGTCACCAGCTCTGATTCCGGCAGTGTCTGTCCTCATTCCTGCTGGTTGACAAGCATTTCCTCCCCACCCAGGCCCAGGCTCCAGCGCAGAGACCCGTGGAGCACCATAGTGGAGTTGATTTAGTGCCCAGGTTCATTCATTCCTTCCTTCCCTGGCCTGGGGGCGCGAGATTTACAGCTCCTGGAAGTGCCGCCCCTCCCGCTTCCTGTAAATCCCCCACCCCATTTGGGGGCGGCTGGAGCTATTTGGGTAACCTTTCTCTGAACCAGAACTTCCTCGCCAGAACTTCAGAGGGTACCTCCAGGAAGGACAGGAGCACCCCAGGGGCCTCTGACAAGTTCTGGTGGGGGGGAGTGAAGTGTGTGTGTGTGTGTGTGTGTGTGTGTGTGTGTGTGTGGTGGGGGGAGGATCTCAGGCCTGCTGAGGACAGCTGTCTTGCAGACCCCAGATAAGAACAGGGGGGCTGCTTGTGTAGGGCTGGCAACCCCCCCCCCCAAAATAAGGAGGACTCAGCGCAGTGGAGGGCATGTGCCGAGCCTGGATGCTGGGCCCCTGGGAGGCAGGAGGAAGACCAGCGCCATCCAGAGCAGATGCCTGGGCTGGGCACCAGCAGAGCTGTGCACGGGCCTTACAGATGCTGCCTTGTCTTCTACGAAGTCAGCGTGTGCACCGTCGGTCTCCCTGCCTGGAGTCTCTCATCTCTCTAAGGCCGGGCTTTTGATTACTCCCAGATCAAGCCCCCAGCCCCCAGAGCCAAGCCTGGCTTAGCACTAGCTAGCACTCAGTAAGTAACTGGAGAGAAAGCAAATAGTTCAAGAGCCAAGCTGACTCCAGCTGGGTGTGACCTCAGACAGATGACTGCCTCTCCAAGCCTCTCTCTCTCTCTTTCTCTCTCTCTCTCTCTTTTCCTTGGGATACAGGGGTAAGGGTTGGACTAAGGGCTGGAGAGATAGCATAGCAGTAATGCACAAAACTTTCCTGCCTGAGGCTCCGAGGTTTCAGGTTCAATCCCCAGCACATATCAGCTAGAGCTCAGCAGAGCTTTGGGGAAGGAAGGAAGGAAGGAAGGAAGGAAGGAAGGAAGGAAGGAAGGAAGGAAGGAAGGAAAGAAGGGAGGAAGGAAGGAAGGAAGGAAGGAAGGAAGGAAGGAAGGAAGGGAAGGAGGTGAGCCGGTAGTGCACAGGACTTGCCTGACTGAGACTCCCAGTTCCATCCAGGGTGCTACATGCCCCAGGGTGGCTCTCTGGCTTCCTGTTCTCTCTCAAGTGGAACTCTATCGCATATAAAACAAATAATAAAAATAGAATCTATGACTCCATATAATAAAGGAAGAGGTGTGTGCCTAAGGTCTCCTTGGGCAGGCTGAGGGTTCACCTGGTCGAGTTCTCACGTTAGCACAAGCTAGGACCCAGATTCAAACCCTAGTTCCCACCTGCAGGGCAGAGGCGCAGGTGTCTCTCTCTCTCTCCCTCCTTCTCTCTCTCAGTCAAGTGCAACACCAGCTGGCCCTTAGTTCAGCCCTCTCCAGTCAGCCCCGGTAGAACGAGGCCCAGCCAAGGGTCCCTCCCTCTCTACTTTGTCCCTGCCCATGTCGTGACCCTGCCTGGTACCACATTGGCTCAATCCTCCTTCCTCACTTGTAAGCCTCTGAGGAGACAGGGGTCCCCTACCTGTTGCTTCCTCAAGTGTCACCTGGCCCCAATGTGCCATTTTTCAGAGGGGCAAGTCGAGTCTCAGAAAGGAAAAAGGGGCTTTTTAGAATTTGGATGGCCAGCCGGATGATCACAGGGCCTGCTTGCTTTGAGGAATGCATGATTACCGGGGAGGGGCAGGGTGTGGGCCACACACGCACGCTCACCCCCACGGCCAGATGGGCTCTCACAGGGGTGATGGAGAAAGGAACATTGTCTTGGGCTTGCTGGGTTTGGAGCAGCCCTGGTTGCCCTGCCACGTGGCCTTGGACAGTTGATATTCAGTTTCTGGAATAATCTGTAAAATCTTGGGGGTGACCAGAAAGAATTTTGGTTCATACTCCCAGGCAGGGGGTGGGTGGGTGGGGATGTTGGGGGAAGACATGCAGAAGGTTCAGAGAGAAATTGGGGGGGTATAAAGAGGGAGAGAGACAGAAAGACACCTGCAGACCTGCTTCACTGCTTGTGAAGTGACCCTCCTGCAAGTGGGGAGCCAGGGGCTTGAACCAGGATCCTTGCACAGGTCCTTGCACTTTGTACTATATGTGCTTAACCCATTGCACCACCTGGCCCGGCCCCTTGTAATGCTCTGAATCACTAATAAAGGCAAATCTTGGGGTGAACCTTTGGAAGGGAAAGGATGGTTAAGCACCTGCACATGACACCTCAAAGAGTCCTCAACTGAGTCCAGTGGTGATGCACGTGCTGGAGCACACCTGTTACCGTGTGCAGAGGCCTGAAAGAGATGCTTCCCGTCCATGTTGGGTGCAGCTTTATTTAGAATAGCAAGATGGCTGAAACAATCTAATGTCCACGACTGATGACTGGATAAAGAAAACATGAGGGGGGCCGGGTGGTGGTGCAGCTGGCTAAGCACACACACTACAATGCACAAGGACCCAGGTTTGAGTCCCAGTCCCCACCTGCAGTGGTGAAGTGGTGAAGCAAGGCAGCAGGTGTCTCTCTGCTTCTCTCCCTCTCTAGCTCCCCCTTCCCTCTTGATTTCTGGTTGTCTCTATCAAGTATATAAAGATTTAAAAAAAACTTGAAAAGAAAACAGTGAACACTCAGCTGAAGAAGAAGGAACCCAACCACTGTGCAGCCACATAGATGGACTTGGAGGGGGTTACGTCAGTGGGTCTGTCCAGGGAGGTAAGTCAGATGGAGGAAACTGGAGTCTGCTCCATGTTCACACTAACAGGTGGGATCTGAGGAAGGTAGACTTGCAGGAAGTCCAGTAGAGTGGTGATTGCCAAAGGTCCTGGGAAAAAAGAGAAGTTGCTTACAAGGTACAAATTGGGTCAGGCAGTGGCACGACTGATGGAGTGCACATGTTACCATGCACAAGGACCTGGGTTCAAACCCCCAGTCCCCACCTGAAAGGGAGGGGAAAGCTTCTCGAATGGTGGGGAAGCAGGTCTTCAGGTGTCTTTCTTTCTTTCTTTTTTAAAAAATTATTTATTTTCCCTTTTTGTTGTCCTTGTTGTTACATTGTTGTAGTTATTATTGTTGTTGTTATAGATGTCATCATTGTTGGATAGGACAGAGAGAAATGGAGAGAGGAGGGGAAGACAGAGAGGGGGAGAGAAAGACAGACACCTGCAGACCTGCTTCACCGCCTGTGAAGCGACTCCCCTGAAGGTGGGGAGCTGGGGGTTCCAACTGGGATCCTTACACCAGTCCTTGCGCTTTGTGCCATGTGCGCTTAACCTGCTGCGTTGCCTGCCCCCTCAGGTGTCTTTCTTTCTCTCTCCCTCTCTCTCCCCTCCCCCTCTCAATTCCTCTCTGTCCTCTCCAAATAAATGAATATAGAAATACATACTAAAACTAAGACAAAGTTCTCAGTCAAGGTTAGGGATCTGGTCAGATTATTCCTTCTTCCTCCAGACAATTTTTTAGGGGGTGGGGAGATTTCATTTCTTGCACTGAGATCTCTCACTCAACATTTCTTCCCCCTCAGTACACCTGAATTTATCTTGAAGTTCAACCTCTCTGTGTGTCTACTATGGTCCCTTGCTATCTTGCCACTGTTTTTTTTGGTTTTGTTTTATTTTGTTTGTGGCTTTTTTATCTTGTTTTGTTTCATTTTTAATGACTTTGGTGTCGGGTTGCATAACGGGGGAGAGAGAAGAGACTGGAGCAGAGCAGGAACACAAATCTTTATTCACGCAGACACCCCAGAAATGGGTGAGAGCAGAGCGGTTTAGGCCACGTGGAGCTAGCAAAATGGCCGCCTCCCACTACACCTAGCAGCCCTTCTCTGGGTCAGCTCGAGGAAGAGAAAAAAAGAGCAAGAGAGCGAACCCAGAACAGCAGCGGCTTTATAGGGCAAAAAACCGGAAGTGGCGACTCCGGATGGGATTGGCTGGGAAAGGGGGTGGAGAGAGGCAAAAGGCATGCTGGGAAGGTGGAAGTGTCCTAGCAACTGTTGCAATGGTTTTAGCTAAGCTAGCAATACCCTGAGGGGATAAGTGGTGGAGATCTGTAAACAAAATGGTTTGTGGGCCCTGCCAGTGTTTGACCACATCTGCACAATTTGCCAACACTTTGGTTTTCAACCACCTCGTCCAGAGAGTCTTCCAGGATTCTGACTCCTTGGGTGGAGGGGGGGGGATACCTGACACTATCCTTGGCTTCTTTTCCGGTGTCCACGTTAAGAAGCTCAGCACATTTCAATACTTAGTCATGTAACCAGCACAGTTCAAAGCAGAATCAAGTCAGACGCAATCTTTTCCATCCAGGAGCATTTGGTGCAGAAAGAGAGAGACAGGCAGGGACAGGACCAAACAGCTGGTGTCCTGCAGAGTAAGTCAGCCCGTCAGTCTGTTAGCTGCTGTGATGATCTGAGGCACCCCACCCCAACCCCATCCATGTGGCCCAGGAACTTCCTTTCTCCCTCATCACAAAAGGGTCCAGTGCAGTGCGCCCATGCTGCTTGGCAAGAGCCTGGGTGCAGGGGTGGTGCGACTGGGTGTTCATAGAAAAGTGTAGAGCAGGGAAAGGAACGAACGGTTACAGAGGAGACTGGGAGGGCAACTTCAGTCTCTACTGTCTCTGCCTTTGCAGTGTGGCCAGGTGGGCAGGGTGAGCTCAGCAAGGGTCCCTACAGCTACTGCCTGAGTTTCTGCACAACACATGGGTGTCTGTCATCTCCGTCACCCTGGCCCTCGGTAACAGACCTGCAAAAGCTGTTTTTGTTCAGCCACCAAGATGCAGATGCTACTAGGGTTCCATCCTGACTTCCCTGAGCAGACAACCCCAGCAATGTGTCCTGGAGCCCCACTTTCCCAGAGCCCTGCCCCACTAGGGAAAGAGAGAGACAGGCTGGGAGTATGGATCCACCTGCCAACGCCCATGTTCATCAAGGAAACAATTCCAGAAGCCAGACCTTCCACCTTCTGCACCCCACAATGACCCTGGGTCCGTACTCCCAGAGGGATAAAGAACAGGAAACCTTCCAATGGAGCAGACGGGACAGAGAACTCTGGTGGTGGGAACTGTGTGGAACTGTACCCCTGTTATCTTCCAACCTTGCTAATTATCATTAAATCACTCTTATTTTTTTTTAAATTACCTGTTTTACCAGTTGCCACACACAAGAAAAAAGAAAGAAAAGAAGAAAGGAAGGAAAGACAAGGACGGAAGGAGAGAGAAGGAAAGGAAGAAAGAAAAGAATGAAAGAAGGGAGGGAGGGAGGGAAAAATGAAATTAAAATGCAGGCACAGGAAACCGTCCTGTGGTGAATTTGTTTCAATGCATCACCAAGAGGACTCTGTGGATAAACTTTCTTTTTATTATTTATTCATAGAGAAACTGAGAGGGAAGAGGGAGTTAAAGAAAGAGAAACACCTGCAGCCCTGCTTCATGGCTTGAAAAGCTTCCTCCTGCGGGTGCGGACTGGAGATCTGAACCCTGGTCCTTGCACATTGTGACACATGTGCTCTACCAAGCTTCTCCCCCCCCCCCCCTCTCTCTCCCTCCCTCTCCCTCTCTCCCTCTCTCCCTCTCCCTCTCTCCCTCTCTCCCCCTCTCCCTCTCTCTTTCCCCCCTCCCTCTCCCCCTCTCCCTCTCTCCCTCTCCCCCTCCCTCTCCCTCTCTTCCTTACCCTCTCTCCCTCTCTCCCTCTCCTCCTCCCCTTCCCCCTCTCTCCCTCTCTCCCTCTCTCCCTCTCTCCCTCTCCCCCTCTCCCTCCCCCTCCCACTCCCCCCCCTCTCTCTGCCACCAGATTATTGCTGGTGCTTGAGTACTGACACTACAGATTCACTGCTCCTGGTGGCCATTTTTCCTTTTTTTTTTTTTTTTTTTTTTAGACAGGACAGAGAGAAACTAAAAGGGGCTGGGGAGGGAGAGAGAAAGGTAGATACCTAAAGACCTGCTTCACCACTCGCAAAGCACCCCCTGCAGATTGGGAGCAGCAGGGACTTGAACCCTGGTCCTTGCTCATTTTAACATGTGCGCTCTACCAGGTGTGCCATCACCTGACCCCCTACCCAGTGTCTTTAGAAGAGCCAGAAGGAGGGTCTGCCCGTAGGGAACCCCTCCCCACCATGTGTGTCCCCTGGTCTTCATGGGCACCCAGCAGGGGCGTCCTGGCTTCTCAGGGACACCCAGAGCTCTGGGAGACCTGACATCCCTCTGAGTCTCCTCCCCTCCTCCCCTTGGGTGATCTTGTTAGGTAGACCAGATGTGGGGGCTGGGGGCTCTGACAGTCCCTGTGTTTCTATTAGTCTGGTTCTGGAAGCCTCCAGGCACAGACCCTCCCTCTGCCCTGCACCCTGAGGTTCCCAGCACCCTCTGGACTGGGGAGAGAGGGGAAGTGGGGCCTACGGAGTGGCTGTGGGAAGAAAAAGCATCTCTTATTCCATCTAGTCTTCAGTTCTCTCCACATCTTTTTTTCCCCTGTCAAATCTGTTTACAAAGAGAAGGACCAAAGGATTTGCACATCTTCCAACTTAGTGGCTTTCCTGGAGAGACAGAGGCCCGTGGGAGGCTGAAGTTGGGGGGGGGGGGCTGCTTCTCCAGGGGACCAGAGGTGTCAGAGAAATGTGACAGGAGGGAAAGCATTTGCCCAGAAGGAAAGGGTGGGGGTGGGGGGAGGCAGAGAGTGATTTTTCAAACCTTCAAGCAATTAGGAGACAAGGCATCTCAGGAAATAAAAAATGACCCTTTCAGGAATGTTCCTTCAGTGAGAGGAGAGAAGCCCACACAGCTCTTACACAGAGTAAATAGTCTGCTTACCTGATTGGCTGGGTAACAAGAATCACTCTGGCCGTCGTTAGCAGAGCTAAAACCTGGCTGCACACTTGCCACACACAGGAGAGACAGAGAGAGAGAGAGAGAGAGAGAGAGAGAGAGAGGATATACACACAGAGAAGAGAGAGGCAAGGGGGACATACTCATAGGGGAGAGAGGCAAAAACATAAACACAGGAGACGTAACATGGGAGAGAGAGGGAAAGATGGTAGATAGGTAGGTAGATAGATAGATAGATAGATAGATAGATAGATAGATAGATAGGTGATAGATGATGGATAGGTAGGTAGATAGACTGATAGATGATAGATAGATAGATAGATAGATAGATAGATAGATAGATAGATAGGTGATAGATGATGGATAGGTAGGTAGATAGACTGATAGATGATAGGTAGGTAGATAGATAGATAGATAGATAGATAGATAGATAGATAGACAGATAGATAAGCAGACAGAGAGAAAGGGGGCTGGTAGGACAGTATAATGGTTCTACAAAGAACTCTCCTGCCTGAAGCTCTGAGCTCCCAAACTCAATCCCCAGCACCACCATCAGACAGAGCTGAGCAGGGCTCTGGTCTCTCTCTCCCTCTGTCTCTCCCTCTCCCTCTGTCTCTCCCTCTCCCTCTCCCTGTATCTCATTAAAATAGAGACACTCTTAAAAAACAGAAAGAGGGAAACGTTAGCAGAGCATATCTTCCTGGAAGGACTGGGTCCTGGTCTCAAAGGGGTCTATGCAGAGATGACCGTCCTCTAGAAAACTGCTCTCTGGGCTCGGTCCTGTCTCCTCCTACCCTTCTCCACACACACACACACACACACACACACACACACACACACACACACACACACACACACACACACGCGCGCGTCCACCCCCAGGGTCCCCTAGACTGATGCCCAGGCTGGGCAGTGATGTGGAGGAAGCTGGGGGTGTGGTGGGGCCGCTTGCACAGGGTCTGTTCAGTGCTCTGCTGGAGAGGGGAGCAGAGGCAGTGCCCCACAGAGGGGGTGATAAATGACCCGAGAAAGAAGGGAGTGGGGCCCATGGCACGAGGCACGCTGTGGGGTGAGTGTGAGGATGGGGGAGGTACCGGCAGACTCCTCCTGCTTTATCCTGCCTCACAGATGGGACGATGCTTTCTCATGACTTCAAGGTTTGCAAAAAGAAAGATATATAGCATTTGGTAAAGACTTTTTGCAGCAATGGTTAGCTTCTCCCGACTTCAGGGGTCTGGACCACTCTGCCCCCAGTATCTCTGAGGTGTATTTCAGGCAGGAGAGGCAACTGGCATGAATGCCATGCCGGGAGGGGGCAGAGCTCTGGTGTGAGTCCCAGGAAGAAAGGCCCCAGCCTCTTCTCTCAAGCGAGAAGCCTGATCTGGCTGCCAGGCTGTGGAAGAGAGAGCAGAGGGTCTGGCCTGGAGCCCCGGAGTTGGGGGGTGAGGCACTGCTTTCTCCAAAGCCCCCTCGGTGCTGCCACCGCCACCCCTACCTTGGCAGCGGCCCCAAAACACACGCCTGTGGCCCAGAGCAGGACCTGGCCAGGAGGCAGAGCACATAGAACCTCCTCCCCTTACATCTGACTGCTTGGAAACGTGAACCTTGGGGGAAAACGTCCCAAAGACCCAGAATCTGGACTTCCAAGCCAGTGCTCTGTTTTTTTTATTCTTTAATTTTAATTTAATTTTCTTTTGTCACCAAGGTTATCACTGGGGCTCAGTGGCTGTATGTAGAATTCACTGCTCCCTGTGGCAATTTTTACCTTTTTTTTCTTTCTATTTTTATTTGACAGGACAGGGAGAAATTGAGAGGGGAGGGGGGAAATGGAGACGGAGAAAGATAGACACCTGCAGACCCTCTTCACCATTCATGAAGCTTTCCCCCTGCAGGTAGGGAGCAGGGGCTAGATGTTGTTTTCGACGGGTTATGTTGTTTTCGCCGGGCTGGCTTCACGGGCGGGTAACAGACAACCAGGGACTCATGGTTGAGCTGTAGGCAGTATCTCTTTATTCATGCAGGACACAGCACAACCTAAGACAAGCTAAGCTAAACTCAAGGTACTGTAAAACTCACAATGCTGTCTTTATATATACTTGCCAAGTAGGGTGGAAACAGGATGTGACATAGAGAGGGTGGAGAGAAAAGTGACTGGTGACAATCAGAGTGTGACAAGGAGAGGATCAGGGTGTGACAAGGAGAGGGGGTGGAGCAGAAACATATCATGAAACAGTGGGGATTGAACCAATGCCCTGGAGGGAGGGTGGTGCTTGTTAACAGCGGTTATGTAAATTGAATGAAGTGGTTATGTAAATAGAATAGTGTTAAGCAGGGGGGATTTAAACCAAATGAAACAGAAGGGGTCTCATGCATACCAACAGCTAGAACCCAGCCAGGTCCTTGCACTTGATAATATATGCCCTTAACCAGGCGCCTGACTTCTATTTTTAATTTTAATCTATTATTTATTGGATAGACACCGAGAGAAATTGAGAGGGGTGGGGGAGATAGGGAGACAGACAGACAGACAGACAGACAGATTCACAGCCCCGCTCCACCACTCGTGAGGTTTTCCCCCTGCAGGTGGGGATGGGGGTGGTGGGCTCGAACCCGGGTCCTTGTGTATGGCGACCAAGCCAGTGATCTTTCAGAAGGCATGCTGCTCCCTGTGCTCTGGATACGGCAGCCCAGAGGGAGGTCAGGGCCGCAGACACAGGTCTGTCTTCAGGGGTGGCTGAGGGCCTGTTAGCTCAGCCATCCAGACGCAGAGGCTAAGGTCCCCTGGGATGAAGGCCCCTGGCTCATCCCAACCTTGTGAGGGAGCCATGCTTGCTAAGCACCACCAACATGCCTTCTGTGCCAGGGTCAGCCTTCTCATTCATCGCCAAGCTGAGGTCAGGACTGTTCATTCACTCATTCACTCATTCATTCTTTCATTCATTCATTTCAGGGGCATTTATTCCTGCCAGGCCCTGCTCCAAGGTGTTCAGATTTCCCGTGGCCCAGATGCTGCAGGGAGCCCACTACTCTGTGACCAGGATGGACAAGGACTCACACAGTCTCTCAGTCACTGCTCAGATCCCCGCCTCCCACGTCCCGTCCAGTCTGTTGCTTTTCTCTCTCCCCTGCCTCTGTGTGTGTCTCTCTCTGTATCTCTCAGTCTCTGTGTGTCTCTCTGTATCTCTCAGTCTCTGTGTGTCTCTCTGTATCTCTGTCTCTGTGTGTCTCTCTGTATCTCTCAGTCTCTGTGTGTCTCTCTGTATCTCTCAGTCTCTGTGTGTCTCTCTCTGTATCTCTCAGTCTCTGTGTGTCTCTCTCTGTATCTCTCAGTCTCTGTGTGTCTCTCTGTATCTCTCAGTCTCTGTGTGTCTCTCTCTGTATCTCTCAGTCTCTGTGTGTCTCTCTGTATCTCTCAGTCTCTGTGTGTCTCTCTCTGTATCTCTCAGTCTCTGTGTCTCTCTGTATCTCTCAGTTTCTGTGTGTCTCTCTGTATCTCTCAGTCTCTGTGTGTCTCTCTCTGTATCTCTGTCTCCGTGTGTGTCTCTCTGTATCTCTCAGTCTCTGTGTGTCTCTCTCTGTATCTCTGTCTCCGTGTGTGTCTCTCTGTATCTCTCAGTCTCTGTGTGTCTCTCTGTATCTCTGTCTCCGTGTGTGTCTCTCTGTATCTCTCAGTCTCTGTGTGTCTCTCTGTATCTCTCAGTCTCTGTGTGTCTCTCTCTGTATCTCTGTCTCCGTGTGTGTCTCTCTGTATCTCTCAGTCTCTGTGTGTCTCTCTGTATCTCTGTCTCCGTGTGTGTCTCTCTGTATCTCTCAGTCTCTGTGTGTCTCTCTGTATCTCTGTCTCCGTGTGTGTCTCTCTGTATCTCTCAGTCTCTGTGTGTCTCTCTGTATCTCTGTCTCCGTGTGTGTCTCTCTGTATCTCTCAGTCTCTGTGTGTCTCTCTGTATCTCTCAGTCTCTGTGTGTCTCTCTGTATCTCTCAGTCTCTGTGTCTCTCTGTATCTCTCAGTCTCTGTGTGTCTCTCTGTATCTCTCAGTCTCTGTGTGTCTCTCTGTATCTCTCAGTCTCTGTGTGTCTCTCTGTATCTCTCAGTCTCTGTGTGTCTCTCTCTGTATCTCTCAGTCTCTGTGTCTCTCTGTATCTCTCAGTTTCTGTGTGTCTCTCTGTATCTCTCAGTCTCTGTGTCTCTCTGTATCTCTCAGTTTCTGTGTGTCTCTCTGTATCTCTCAGTCTCTGTGTGTCTCTCTCTGTATCTCTGTCTCCGTGTGTGTCTCTCTGTATCTCTCAGTCTCTGTGTGTCTCTCTGTATCTCTCAGTCTCTGTGTGTCTCTCTCTGTATCTCTCAGTCTCTGTGTCTCTCTGTATCTCTCAGTCTCTGTGTCTCTCTGTATCTCTCAGTTTCTGTGTGTCTCTCTGTATCTCTCAGTCTCTGTGTCTCTCTGTATCTCTCAGTTTCTGTGTGTCTCTCTGTATCTCTCAGTCTCTGTGTCTCTCTGTATCTCTCAGTCTCTGTGTGTCTCTCTCTGTATCTCTCAGTCTCTGTGTCTCTCTGTATCTCTCAGTCTCTGTGTGTCTCTCTGTATCTCTCAGTCTCTGTGTGTCTCTCTGTATGTCTCAGTCTCTGTGTGTCTCTCTCTGTATCTCTCAGTCTCTGTGTGTCTCTCTCTGTATCTCTCAGTCTCTGTGTCTCTCTGTATCTCTCAGTCTCTGTGTCTCTCTGTATCTCTCAGTCTCTGTGTGTCTCTCTGTATCTCTCAGTCTCTGTGTGTCTCTCTCTGTATCTCTCAGTCTCTGTGTCTCTCTGTATCTCTCAGTTTCTGTGTGTCTCTCTGTATCTCTCAGTCTCTGTGTCTCTCTGTATCTCTCAGTTTCTG
>NC_080164.1:5572895-5667312 GCF_950295315.1 Erinaceus europaeus | reverse complement strand
TCCTCCTTTCTCCTCCTCCTCTCCCTCCTTCCTCTCCTCCTCCCTCTCTCCCTCCTCCCTCTCTCCCTTATCCGCCCTCTCTACCCCCTCCAGTCTTTGCTCCTCTCTCTCTCTCTCCTCCTCTCTTCCTCCCTATCTCCCTCCTCCCTCTCTCTCCTCCTTTCTCCCCCTTCTCCCTTTTCCCCTCTTCCACTCCCCACTCCCTCTCTCCCCCCTCCTGTCTCTCCTCCTCTCCCTCCTGCCTCTCTCTCCTCTTTCTCCCCCTTTTCCACTCCTCTCCCCCTTCTACTCCCCACTCCCTCTCTTCCTCCTCTCTCTCCCTCCCTCCTCTCTCTCCTCTCTCTCCTCCCTCTCTCCCTCCTCCTCTTTCTCCTCCCCTATCCTCCTACCTCTCCCCCCCCCCCGCCCCCGTATCCTCCTCCCTCTCCCCCCTCCTCTTTCTCCCCCTCTTCCACTCCCCCTCTCTCCCTCCCCCTCTCTCCTCCTCCTTCTCCTGTTGCCTCCAGGGTTATCTCTGGGGCTTGGTGTAGGCACTACAAATCCACTGCTCTTGGAGGTCAGTCCCCCTACACACACTTTCTTTTCCCCTTTCTACTTCATTTTCATTTGACAAGACAGAGACAAATGGAGAGGGAAGAGGTGATAGGGAGAGAGAGCGCCCCTGCCTCACCACTCATGAAGCTTCTTCCCCCCTGCAGGTGTGCGTGTGGGTCCTCAAAGCCGGGCCTTTCCGCCCGGTGACTTGTACCACGACGGCCTGGCACCCGGGAGACCATTTCCAAAGCAGCAGAGGACTAGAGAGAGGGGACCTCGGGGAAAGACAGTCACTTTTCTGCCCTGTGAGCTCTTGTTTGCTCGGGGAAGGGAGGGTTGCCGGCTTCCTTGGGCCACGGCTCAGAGAACCAGAGCTGGGGGTTGACACAGCTGGCCCCACAGCTTCTCTCTGTTACAGCTGGGCTTTGGGCTGGGGGTTTCTGGACTCCTGATCTCAAGCCCCAACGGACTCACCATTCTTGGCACCCATGGTTCCCTGGCATACAATTCCAGCACGGCCAGCAGAGGGTGCCAGGCGCCCAACTTTCTCCCGCCGCTGCCTGAAGCCATGTTGAATGAGTGCATGTCTGCGGCAGACTCGGTGGGCTCCAAATGTCTCCTTGGCAGGAAATCCTCCCGAGAGCAGCCCGGGGTTGTGCAAACAGCCTTACAATGTCTGCCTGTGTGCGTGCGCTCCATTTTGCCTGCCTTGCCTACAATGCTCTGTTTTCTGCAGGGATAATGGGGCTCTGTGGGCCCGTGTGCCTTGTCATGCAAAAGGCGGGGAGCGCCCTGTGTTTGTCATAAGTGGGCTCTTGTATGATTCATAGCATCGCCAACGAGCCCGCCGCCGATGCTACCCTTCTGCACCCAGCTTCCCCTCCTAGCTGAGGCGGCGGGCGTCTAAGGCCCCTTTCTTCTTCCTCAGCTTCAAAGCAGCAGCACAAGATTTATGGCCACCAGGGAAAGGACTCCTGTGCACAGAGGCTGTCGCCTTTGAAATGCAAGACAGGAGGGCAGAAAACTAGCATCTGTGGCTGCAGGGAGCCGCCCTGGAAGCCGGGTGCTGCCCCACTAAGAGCTAAGAGCTTTTGACCTGCTGGGGTCGCTTATGGATCCAGTAACAGTGCTGCAAAGAGATGCTGTGGGGGGTGGCAGTGGCACGCTATGGGTTGAGCACACACAGTACTAAGCACGAGGATCCCGGTTCGATTCCCAGGCTCCCTACCTGCAAGGGGGATGCTTCACAAGCCGTGAAGCAGGTCTGCAGGTATCTCTCTTTCTCTCTCCTTCTCTGTCTCCCCCTTCCTCTCTCAATTTCTCTCTGTCCTGTCCAATAGAAAGGAACATTTAAACAAGGCTGTCTGGAGCAGTGGATTTGTAGTCCTGGTTACCAAGCCTCTGCGATAACCCTAGAGGCAAAAGAAAAAAGAAAGCAAGTAGAGTTCTGGACACTGTGCAATGTAACCAGAGAAGAAAGCTTTCATAAGAGCAAGACTTTGTCTCAAGTTTTGCTTTTTATTTATTATTATTAATAAGAATAAAGACAGAGACAGGAAGAGAGAAATAGAGAGTGAAAGAGACCACGAGACGGAAGCTTCGTTCAGTACAGTGGGGCCAGGCTTGAACCTGGATTGTGCACTTAGCAAAACGGCATCCTAACCAAGTGAGCTATTTCTTCTGCCCTTGGACCAGAGGCCCGAGTGAAAATCTGTCACTAGGTATGGATCGACCTACTAACGCCCAAATCCAGCAGGGCAGCAGTTACAGAGGCCAGAACTCCTCTACCTTCTGCCCCCCAAGAGCAACTCTGATCCATACTCCCAGTGACAGGATAAGAGGAGCAGAGGACTCTGAACTCCAGCTCATCAGGTCCCAGAGAAAGAGGACAAAAGGGGAGAGATATTTGGGTGTGTAATAGGGTCATGAGGGAGCCGGGCGGTAGTGCAGCGGGTTAAGCGCACGTGGCGCAAAGCGGAAGGACTGACATAAGGATCCTGGTTCTAGCCCCCGGATCCCCACCTGCAGGGGAGTCGCTTCACAGGCGGTGAAGCAGGTCTGCAGGTGTCTGTCTTTCTCTCCTCCTTTCTGTCTTCCCCTCCTCTCTCCATTTCTCTCTGCCCTATCTAACAATGACGACATCAATAACAACAATAATAACTACAACAATAAAAAAAAAAACAAGGGCAAAAAAGGGGAAAATAAATAAATATAAAAAATTTTAAAAAGAGAAGTACTTTTAAAAAAAAAGTAATAGGGTCATGAGTGTGTTGGAGTGGAAGAAAGAAGGGGACTTGGAAGAAAAAGGGGGCAATAATGGACAGATGCAGACAGATAGTTGTAGAGATGTCAGTTAGCCCATGCCTGCAGACTTGGGAGAACTATGATGGTTTGCAATGGAGGAGTGGGGGATTCACAGCTCTGGTGATGGGAACGGTGTGGAATTATACCCCTGTTGACATGTAATTTTGTAAATCAATATCGAATCACTAATGAGAGAGAGAGAGAAAAGAGAGAGATTTGTACCCAAGTCTCTTGGGCAGCCATCTTGGAAAGCGTGCGTGTTTAGTCCGCCCCCTTCTGCCCAGCTATGCCCACGTCCCACTTGGCCATGGAGTCTCTCAAGGGTCTTCGCAGCTTGCACGGAGTCCGGATTAGGAACCCTAAATGCTAGTTTGACTTTTGGTGAAGCATACTTTGAAATTGAGGGATGTCAGGCAGAATAAATTGTTGACTACTCATGAACCTAAAGGCTGGAGTATTGTGAGTGAAGATCTGGGGGGTCTCCATTCTGGAAAAAGCTCGTAGGTATATTTTAGGTCTATTCCCATATTCTCTATCCCTCTGGGAGTGTGGACCAGAATTCTTTATGGGGAGCAGAAGGTGGAAGGTCTGGCTTCTGTCATTGCTTCTCCACTGAACATGAGCGTCGGCAGGTGGATCCATACTCCCAGCCTGTCTCTGTCTTTCCCTAGTGGGGCAGGGCTCTGGGGAAGTGAGGTTCCAGAATGCATTGTTGAGGTCATCTGCCCAGGGCAATCAGGTTGGCCTCATGGTAACATCTTCAACTGGTGGCTGAAAGACAGACAGTAAGATATAAAGCAGGACAAACTGTTTAATAATAAGGAATCTACAGGTAAGAATAGAGCAGACGGAACTAAGGAGAAGGAAGGAAGGAAGGAAGGAAGGAAGGAAGGAAGGGAGGGAGGAGTACTTATGTCATTTTTGAAATGTCAGCCCACCCCCAAATAAACCTGATCTGAGAAGCAGTGCCCGAATGCCTACACTTGTCACTTCCAAACACAGCTGTCAGAAAACTCAACATCTGTCGTTGTCCAAATAGTCCACCTGAGCAGTGTGCTCCTTTGGCACGTGCAGGACTCAGGTTCGAGCCTGGCCTCAGCATTCTAACGGAAGCTTAAGTGCTGCGGTCTCTGTCAGGATCACGTACTTTTTCTGCCTCAGTCTAAAAACTAACTAACCACAAATTAACCTGTGAGTCAGGATTCCCTGCAGAGTTCATCCCTGGCACTGAGGCAGGAGGCAGAGATGGTGGGCAGCGTGATTCCTGTAGCTGGTTTGGGGTGAGGAGGAGGGAGAGAGAGGGAGAGGAAGAGGGGAAAAGAGGGAGAGAGGAGGTGGGGAAGAGGAGGAGAGAAAGAGAGCAAGAGGGGGAGAGGGAGAGAGAGGGAGGGGAAGGGGGAAAGAGAAGCAGAGGGCTAGGGGAAGAGGAGGGAGAGGAAGAGGGGGGGAGGAAAGAGAGATGGAGACTGGGGAAGGGAGGAGGAGAGAGGGAGGGGAGAGGGGTAAGAAAGGGAAGGGGGAGAGGGAGTGGGAGACGGGGAGAAGGAGATGGAGAGAGAGAGGGAGGGAGAGAGGATGGAGAAAGGGAGAGAGAGGGAGAGAGAGGTGTGGAGACGATGATGAAAATGGCAGTGAGCAGACAGGTGTAAGGAGTGGAGTGAGTGTGAGGAGAGTGTGAGCCCTTGGTGGCAAAAAAAAAAAAAAAAAAAAGGAAAAGAAAAAAGGAGGGCTGGGGATAGACAGCATAATGGTTATGCAAAGAGACTCGTGCCTGAGGCTTCAGAGTCCCAGGTTCAGTTCCCCTGCACCACCATAGACCGGAGCTGAGCAGTGCTCTGGGAGGGAGGGAGGGAGGGAGACAACTCATTTGGAGAGCTGAGGTATGCCCACCTGGAACTGCCTAGCCTAGTGACTGCCTGACCCCTGCGGCCCTGAGGAAAGCTCTTCCAGGCAGTGGTGTCTCTCCTTTTTGTCTCTTATCTCTCTGCCTTTCTGAAAAGATCAGCCTGGGGGAGGGGAGGTGGACCCCTCAGGGTGGTGGAGGGTTTGCCGTCCAGAGTGCTGTGCAGACCCGCCCAAGCTGTTTCTCTAAGTACCTGAGAAGGAGCTTGGGGCTTGGGGGTGTGGGGAGAGCTTTGTAACCCAAGAGAACTGAAAGTCTGCCCTGGCCTGAGGTCACTCCATGGTGTCTGTTCCTTCTCACCTGAAACCCAGCCTCCCCCCTCCCCAAGCTGTGGGAGAAACAGCCCCACTCAGCATCCCTTCAGTCAGTGAAGGGTGTTCCCCAGACCTAGGACCCAAGAGGAGAGGGGTCCCTTTGCCTTTGAAACTAGGCAGGACTTACCCAGCTGGGCCAGCCTGTCAGCTCACCTAGGAGAGAAGGGGCAGCCTGGCCAAGCCATGTCCGCAGTGGGCCCACCCAGAGCTAAGCTTCAGTTGGCTTTCCTTGGTCTTTGGGGTCCTTGTGTCATTTGACATCCTGTCTTCCCCCCAGAACTTGTAATTGCTTCCATATTCTCTACCCTTCAAAAAAAAAAAATTGGGAGGTGGGGGGGTCGGGTAGGGGGAGAGGCACATGGACTCTCATTACCTAGAAAATTATCTGATTTCACCTTTATTTCTTGGAGACTTTTTGGTCCTGATGTGTGGCGGGGGCGGGGGTAGTTATGATGAGCTCACGGTCTATTTTAGAAAGCTGAACTCAGATACTGGAAGGATTATTTTGAGGTTGGACTTCATGGCCGAGTCCCCTGCTAGTCCCCAGGTACCGGTGTGGTGTGAGGCTTCCCACGGATTGCCTTTCCACTGGGCCCTGCCAGCTTTGTATTCCACGGGGGGACGCCAAGCCCTGCAGAGGGACACCGCGGTGTGATGATCAATAAGAACATTCGAGGCATTTCCCCACTGGACTTCCATTACCCGCAGTGTTAAAACATTTCGCGAACACATTTTAGCCATTAACTCATTTTTATTGTCAGAGGAGAGTGCTTAATAGACTCTCTCGACTTTGGTTTCCCTCCTTGGTTTTGGAATGAAATCATCTGTTGGGTCTTGGCAACGCAGTCAGCCACAGAACAGAAAAACCTCACGTTTTCATTGCAGAAGTGACGGGTGGGGTGGGGGTGGGGGTTTCAACCAAGCTCGGCTCCTGAAGTCACTCATTTACTTTAGCAGATTTAGACTCTTGGTCTATCAGACTAAGCTGCTTTATTCCACTGGTAGCTTGTCCCTTTCCTGTTCCCCATCTCCCAGTAAGACAAGTGGCTCTATCATAAAAGAAGTGCACTCACTGGAGGGCCAGGTGGTGGCACACCTGGTTAAGCGCACATATTACGGTGTTCGAGGACTTGGGTTCAAGCCACTGGTCTCCTGCAGGGGGAAAGCTTCCTGAGTGGTGAAGCAGGGCTGCAGGTGTCTCTCTGACTCTCTCCCTCTCTCTCATTGTACCCTCTCCATTTATCTTGGTCTCTACTCAATCATAAGTAAATAAAAATATCTATTTTTAATTTTTATTAATTTAGAGTTCCGCATCCCATCCCCTTCATTGGAAGCTCTCCTGTTCTTTATTCCCTCTTGGAGTATGGACCAAAGATCTTTTTGGGATGCAGAAGGTGGGAGTTATGGCTTCTGTAATTGCTTCTCTGCTGGACATGGGTGTTGACAGGTGGATCCACACCCCCAGCCTGTTTCTGTCTTTCCCTAGTGGGGCAGGGCTCTGGGGAGGGGAGGTTCCAGGAAACATTGGTGAGGTCATCTGCCCAGGGAAATCAGGATGGTGTCATGGTAGCATCTACAACTTGTTGGCTGAAAAGTAAAATATATATATATATATATATATATATATATATATATATATATTTTTAATAAGTGTGCTATTTAGTTTAATAAGTATTTTTAAAGGCACATATTTTGCTTCTGACCATATGGGCTGATGGTTAACTGGTTTTACCTACAATTCAAACTCTAAATGGTGTAAGAACATATAGTCGTATGTTATCAGGAAAAAGTGTCTCTGCACCCTAGAATCTTAGACATTCTCCATTGACAGCTCCCTGGATGCTGCTGGTGGTTCATGGGAACAATGTAGAAGGGTCACAGCCTTTGAAATGTGGGCAGTTTACAGCTTCTGATGTTATTGCTAGCATCTACCTCCCGGCCGCCATCTTGATTTCTCTAATTCCAAACTTTATTGAGCAGGTTAAAGGGTAGATCGTCTTAGTGACCCATCTAAAAATCACATCCAGATTCCCCACACATCCCCAAAGCCAAGACTGGACCGCTTTCCTCTATCCAGTTAGGGAAGACTTGGGAGAATGTTCTAGCTTGAGATGAGATTTGTGGTGGAAGGAAGGAAGGAAGGAAGGAAGGAAGGAAGGAAGGAAGGGAGGGAGGGAGGGAGGGAGGGAGGGAGGGAGGGAGGAAGGGAGGTAGGTAGTGAGGTGTGATCCTGAGAACAGACACAGATCCCCTGCGGAAGCTGCTTGCAAAACGTTGGCACGTCCTTGACTCAGCTCCTCAGCTTTTGCGTTTCATAAACTAGATAGCTTTCCAAAGAGGGATCGAGGAGGTAGCTCACCAGATAGGCTGTCGGTCTTTTGTCAGGTGTATGATCAGGTTCAGATTCTGACACCACATGAGAGATGGGGAGGGGGCTGCAATGCTGTGATATCTCTCCCTCCCTGTTTCTCTGCTTCTTTCTTTCTCTGAATGGAAAAGAATCCTGGGTGAGGTTTAAAATTATGCATGAGATCCAAACTCAAAAAAAAAAAAAAAAAAAATTGGGGGAGGGGAGGTTTATCTTCTATCTTATTCATTTTGCAAAATGAAGGAAAACACCGGAGCATGGATATATGTGAATCGCTTTATCTTTCTGAAAGACTTGTTACATTCACTGTTTACAATTTGCTTCACAGCCACCAGACTGCACAGCCTGTGTGTGCGCGTGTGCGCGTGCGCGTGTGCCTGTGTGTGTGTGTGTTTTCACCAGAGCACCACTGAGCTCTGGCGATTGGTAGTGCCAAGGACTGAACCTGGGACCTCCTAGCTTCTGAGTGCTATGCATTTATTACTTCTGCACTATGAACTTGGCCCAGAATCACTGGATAGCGCAGTCTTAAGAATTTTTTATCTGGGGGCCTAGTTTGTGTGGAAGGTGCTGGAATTACAACTAAATATAAAAGCATTTCCCTCCCGGAGGACTTCCAGTTCTTAGCCATAGCGAGCCGGTGTGTGCTGGAGGCCCAAGCTGGGATTTGAGGTGAACGGGGAGAGGAGAGCTCCCCCTTTGAGGAGTGGGTTCTGCCTGAGGGTAGAGTCGGAGAGAAGACAAGACTTGCAGGCTCCCTTCTAGAGACTTTGATTTCTGAATTTATACTTGAAAAAGGATACAGGCAGGAGAGGTGGTTGCTTAGAGGTCAGCTGTGGTTACATTCCAGATTCTACTCTGTGCTTGAGGCTAACAAGATTTCTTCTGAACTTACCGTCTTAGACTTAAATAAATAAATAAATATAATAAATATACATTATAATATATTTTATATTATAAAATATAATCTATATATTTATATTATAAAATATAATCTCTATAAATATATATATAAACAACACTGTGTAAGGGTGAGATTTCTTTTACAACACTGACTATTTGAAAGGAGAATGTCCAGTCAATATCAACTATTATGCATGAAGAGTACAGACAGAGAAAAAAATGAAGCAGCATTATTACACGGGGGGGGCTCACTGCTATGTCTACAACTCTATATTTGGATATATTCGCCCCTCCCTCCCTTTTTAAGGCCCCATCGTCTTCTCTTCCTTTCCAAGTCACACCTCCAACTTTCACCACATCCAAACGCCCCTCCCTTTTCCCTCTTCTCTCTCTGGTCCCTGATGGAGTTGGAGTTGAGGGCCCTCTGGTTATCTTCCCCCTGTTGTTGTCTCTCCCTCTCTGAGAGTACGGATCTAAATTATTTCTGGGGATGCAGAAGGTGGGAGGTCTGGCTTCTGTCATTGCTTCTCCACTGGACATGGATGTTAATAGGTGGATCCACACTCCCCCAGCCTGTTTCTGTCTTTCCTTAGTGGGGCAAGGCTCTGGGGAGGGGAGGTTCCAGGACACATCGGTGAAGTCCTCTCTTCAAGGAAGTCAGGATGGAATCACGCTATTTCTGAATGTCCATTGGAAGAGTCCAGCTTGTAGTGCCTTGAGAGAAATAGGCCCACTATGTAGCCAACGACCCAATGTCCAGAAGCTTCACACCTCACTTGGGGAGCAAAGGGGCAATGGTGGAGTGTCCAGTATGAAGAAAGTTTGGTGCCTTGAAGAGCAAAAAGCCTCCCATGTACAAAAAACTTCCCACAAGCCCATGCGCAAATGACCTCCTTCCAAATGCTCTTCTCCAGGGAAGGAAACATCCCAGGTGAGAGATCCAGAGCTGGAAGGATTCCTTTCTGCCTGCGTCCTCATCCACTGGCAGATTGATTCCTGGGAAAATATTTCAGAAGATTGACCCAGGATGTAATCACTTCAGCCTCCCCCCTGACAGGAAGTTCACCATTTCCAAGGCCTAGTATTCAGTATTTAGACACTATAATGGCTGGGGAAAGTTTTTCATGAGTTTGAATGAAGGTCTGTGTGGCTATTTCCTCTTCCCTAGAGCTGCATGGCGCCTACCTGATAAGACCCCTCATAGATCACTCCAGCTAAGCCTGTGAAGGCTGTCAGATCACCCCTTGGTGACACTGACAGTAATCACCGCCATCAGCAGTAAGGCCACATACTAACCAGTGCACGAGCACGGCCCATAAATGGTGGGCATTTTTATGTTTTACATTATATTTTAAATTATTATTTTTTATTATTTATTTATAAAAAGGAAACAGTGGGAGATGGGCGGTGACACAGTGGGTTAAGTGCAGGTGGCGCAAAGGGCAAGGACCGGTGTCAGGATCCCGGTTTGAGCCCCCGGCTCCCCACCTGCAGGGGAGTCGCTTCACAGGTGGTGAAGCAGGTCTGCAGGTGTCTATCTTTCTCTCCTCCTCTCTGTCTTCCCTTCCTCTCTCCATTTCTGTCTGTCCTATCCAATGACGACGACAACAATAATAACTACAACAGCAAAACAACAAGGGCAACAAAAGGGAATAAATACTAAAAAATAAAAAAACATATAAAAAGGAAACACTGACAATACCATAGGATAAGAGGGGTACAGTTCCACACAGTTCCTACCACCAGAACTCCGTATCCCATTCCCTCCCTTGATAGCTTCTCTATTATTTATTCCTCTGGGAGTATGGACCCAAGGTCACTGTGGAAGGTCTGGCTTCTGTAATTGCTTCCCCACTGAACATGGGTGTTGACAGGTGGATCCATACTCCCAGCCTGTCTCTCTCTTTCCCTAGTGGGGCAGGGCTCTGGGGAAGCAGGGCTCCAGGACACATTGGTAGGGTCGTCTGCCCAGGGAAGTCTGGTCGGCATCTGGAACCTGGTGGCTGAAAAGAGAGTTAACATACAAAGCCAAACAAAATGTTGACCAATCATGGACCTAAAGGCTGGCATAGTGCAGATGAAGAGTGTGTGTGGGGGGGTCCTCCATTTTGTAGATAGCTAGTAGGCATATTTTAGTTAGATTCTAAAGGGCTTGTGGCTATACTAGTTTTTTGGTAATTTTTATATTTATCTGTTAGAGACAGAGAAATTGAGAACAGAGAGAGAGATACAGAGGGAGAGAGACAAAGAGACACCTGCTACTCTGCTTCACCACTCGTGAAGCTTTCCCCCTGCAGGCAGGGACCAAGGGCTCGAACCCGGGTCCTTGTGCGTTGTAATGTGAGCACTTAACCAGGTGTGCCACCACTGGGCTCCACACTTGATACTTTTATATGACTAATTCTCAGGACCTAAACGACTCAAGAAAAAAAATTAATTTCTTTATTCGGGAGATTAATGGTTTCTAGTTGACAGTAAAATACAGTAGTTTGTACATGTGTAACATTTCCCAGTTTTCCACATAACAATTCAACCCCCACTAGGTCCTCCTCTGCCATCCTGTTCCAGGACCTGAACCCTCCCCCCAACCCCAGAGTCCTTTACTTTCGTGCAATGAAACAGACCCTGCCCAAGTTCTGCTCTGTGTTTTCCCTTCTGATCTTGTTTTTCAACTTCTGACTGTGAGTGAGATCAACCCAATTTCATCCTTCTCTTTCTGGCTGATCTCACTTCACATGATTCCTTCAAGCTCCATCCAAGATGAGGTGAAGAAGGTGAAGTCACCATTTTTAATACCTCAGTAGTATTCCATTGTGTATCTAGACCACAACTTGCTCAGCCACTCATCTGTTGTTGGACACCTGGGTTGCTTCCAGGTTTTGGCTATTACAATTTGTGCTGCTGTGAACATAGGTCTACACACATCTTTTTGTCTGGGTGTGTTGGGTTCCTTAGGATCTATCCCCAGGAGAGGAATTGCAGGGTCACAGGGCGGGTCCACTTCTCACCTTCTGAGAGTTTCTCCAGACTGCTCTCCACAGAGGTTGGACCCATTGGCATTCCCACCAGCAGTACAAGAGGGTTCCTTTGTCCCCACAGCCTCTCCAGCATTTGTCGCTGCTACCTTTTCTGATTTAAAATTTTATTTTACAGACTAGGAAACTAAGTCTTAGAGAAACGAAGTAGATTTTAGCCCTGGGAGCAGAGCTAATAGGCCCCAGTGGACGGCTGGGCCTTCCTAAATGGCTTCTTTTCAGCTCTGAGAAAGCGAGTCAGGTCGTAGGCGATGCAGGTGGGTCTGTTTTCCCAGAGGGTCCTGGAGACATGATGACGTCATCACCTGCTCCTAGGGAAACTGCTTGCCGCGTGCTTCCAAGCACAAAGGCAGTCCTGTTGCCTTTCTTCTCCTCTCAGTACATCTTACAGCGGCATCTTTTTAAAGATCCTTTGTGTCAGCATAAATACTGTCAGAAGCCATGCGATTAGAAAATTGCAGCCCTGCAGTTCCTTTTGTCTTTAAAAGTGGATGAGATGAACAAAGCTGGATAAGGGTAAGAGACTGGCACACTTGAATGAGGGCCCCTGTGGTTACTACCAGGTCACTCCATCATCTGGGGCCCTAGTCAGGGAATCCTGGGATTCCCACAGTGGTTTCAAACCAAACTGATGCTTCTGACGCGGACATGAAACACAAGGGAGAAGCCCGCTTTCCCGGGAGCTCTTGTCCCCTGCCTGGAGTCTCCCCTCCACAAATACGAGATCAGTGAACGGATGGATGAGTGGCCCCGGGAAAGCAGGGGTGAATAACTAGAGCAGATGGAAGGAGAAAGACTGGTGAAGGGTGCTTTCCTTAGTCTTTGTATCCCGCTTGTGATCACAGCGATGTAATCAGTGTGTATTTCTCTGTAGACTCGATTCACCTGTGCGGATGCTTTAGGCTAAGATTGTATTTGAGAAAGATTTTATTTTCTGTTTATTTATTTATTTATTTTGGCCATCAGAGTTATTGCTGGGGCTGAGTGTCTGTCTGCATGGCTCCTCTATTTCTGGTGGCTGCCCCCCCCCACCCTTTCTCTTTCTTTTTGATGGAGGGAGAAAGAAAGGCTGAGAGAAAGAGAGACACCTGCAACACTCCTCCTCCGCCACCCGTGAAGATTCCCTCCCCTGCAGATGGAGACCACCGGGGATTTGAACCCAGGTCTTTGCACCTATGTGCCCACTACTAGGCGAGTCACCATTCAGTGCCCTCCACTTCATCTTTATGTCTTAAAAATAACATCAGCAATGCTCGGAATTTCCAATTACAAGAGCTTCTGTCTGACTTTCCTGGGAGTTAACTCTTCTTGGAAATGTGTTCTTCTAAGTAGAATAACCGAGGCCCAGGTGATACAGAAAATGTGTCTTCTGTTCACTTTTTCTGAGTAACTTTAGGAAGCCTTCCTTTATGGACACGTCATTTAGTCCGGCCTTCAGCCTTCGACTTGTTCATTGCCACACTATGTCAGCACAGCAATGAAAAGAAAATCAAGCCAAATGATTAACTGTACTGATGCAGAGAACTAGTAGAAGGAGAAAGAAACACATCCTAGAATATATATAATTTATTAATGAAGAAGATAGGCAGAGGAGGAGGAGACAGAGAGAGAGAGAGAGAGAACCAGACATCAATCTGGTATCTGTGTTGTGGGGGACTGAACTCAGGACCTCACGCTTGAGAGTCCAGTGCTTTATGTACTGTGCCACCTCCCAGACCACCATCTGGTGGTGACTACCATCAGTCAGGAAGCTATTGAAACAACAGTACACCACACCTGGGGTCTCACAGGTCCTAGGTTCAATCCCCTGGACCTCCACATCCCTAAATTAAGCCTTCCTCTGGTCTGTGTCTTTCATGAAAATAAGCATATCTTAAAAGTAACAAACTCTTCTTACCACCTGTAATTTAAACACCCAATTCATTTACTAGAATATGCTCTCTGGTTAATATTCTTTATTGTGAGTGCATTACAATTCTATTCTCTGCAGAGGGATTTTATAACACTATTCTTCCTCTTTAGATAGTATTAGTGATTTACAAAATGACAAGATAACAGGGGTTACAACTCCACACCATTCCCACTCCCAGAGTTCTGGATCCCCAGTCCCTCCACTGGAAGCTACAGCAGTTCTCCCAAGATTGTAGATCTGGGCTGAGTATTATTTCTACAACTCTCTGCCTATGTTTGTCTATGTTTATGGTACTGTCCTCATCATCATACTTTGTATAATTTAGGCCACATTTGCTAACTTAGAATTAAGCTCCATAGAAGCGTTGCTGGTTCAGGAGTGAACTGCCCAGTCCTCACTCATCTCCTGCACTGAGGAGGCTTCACACTTGGTTTACTGCAGCTTCACTGGGCTCAGTGGTGTCCATGCAGCTCGCCTAGTAAATGCATCCCTTTACCAAGTCTGTTTTTATTCTGCTAATATATATATATTTTTTTTTTGTTTTTTTCTTCTGTTGTCTCTTCTAGGTTTGCTGGGATGGGAAACCTTCTCAAGGTCCTTACCAGGGAAATTGAAAACTACCCTCACTTTTTCCTGGATTTTGAAAGTAAGTTCCCCAAATGAAAAGGCAAGGAATGAAAACTCTTGCCTTCCATTATCATTCAGGGACTGACTTTGTGGCACAGACACGGACATATCTCCATGTCTCTTGGGAATCTGCAGAGATTGTTTATATTCTTTTTCTCCTGCTGGTAAGGAAAAGAAATCTGGGCAGGGTGGATAGCGTAATGGCTATGCAAAGAGACTCTTATGCCTGAGGCTCCAAAGTCCCAGGTTCAGTTTCCTGCACCACCATAAGCCAGAGCTGAGCAGGGTTTTGGTGTTTCTCTATCTTTCTGTCTCTCTCTCTGTCTCTGCATCTCTCTAAAAATAAAATAAAAAGAAAAAAGAAAGAAAAATCCAACAGAAAACAGTTTTAGCTATCACAGGCTCCGTTAAATATCACCATGTATTTTTCCCACTAATACCCACTCAATACTGTATTATTATATTCCAAATAAAAAGAATACAGCCAGTAGTGTGTACAAATGAATATAAAGTAAATATCACTAAACGTGAAAGGAAAACATGACCAATACCAGAAACTAGATCTAGAGATGATTTAGTTTGAGTCATCTGTTCTTTCCATGTTAATGATATGAAATTATTTCAGCATTTTTACTCCTTTCCTCTGAGAGGTGATATTTCCTTTACCAAAAACTTGGCATTATTTGCTGAGGTAAAATGACTGATGAATCATGACTTTAAAAGAAAAAAAAAAAAAAAGCAGAGTCTTTCTTATCTGTTTATTTTCTTGATTGAATACATTTACATCTCAGTGACACATTTTTTGTTTAGCCAAAATAAACTCATGTTTCTTCCACACTCCTCTGTTCTTTTTTTTTTTTTTCAAGTCATCATTTCACAATAGCAGCTAAATGTCTTTTGAACAGTCCTTGCCATATGTTGCAAATTTTAATACGCTTTTTAAGCTTTGATTTTTCAAGGAGCTTGTATGAAAAATAATTGGAACTTGGTGCTGGGTAGGTTAAATATTCTAGCAGACATTTTCCAAGTAAAGGCTAGGCCATGCTTGCCTGGTACGGTAAGCCAATTGGTTAAACTTCCTTTTGTGTATTTTTAGCATCTTTAGTGGATCTAAAATAGCCATTTGGAACAGAAAAGTGACCCAGAGCTCACGTACTCTGGAGAAGAATAGTTGAATCTAAATTCTATCCGATTGGACGTACCTCTCATCTGACTTAACTCGTGTGCAGTTGTTGTTCTTGTTTTCCTGCGTCTGGTTGGGCTTAGGGAGGGGTGTCGCTGGGAGCGGAAGAAACAGTTGGACCTGATACTTCAGAAAGAATAGACTTTATTCACTGTTGTAACTTTGCTGCTTCTCTGTAGTGCGCGCACTGTCACTGGGGCTGCAGCGGTGAGGATCTCTTGATATCTTTCAGGAATTTTTACGAAGCCAAGTCTCTGTCATCCCATCTCCTAATCTTTCTCCTGGCATACTTAGTTGTCCCCTTGGACCAAGGCTTCCTCTCCTCCCCGCATCCCTTTCTTCCTTCTCCTCCTTTACTGGTGGTGTTTATGGATTGCGGTATACTTGGTAGTGTCTGCAAGACACTCTCACCCTCAAATTAAGTCTTTTCTACCATCTTCTACCAGGACCCCAAAGTCCCTGAAGTCCCCTGCCCTTGATATCTTAACACATCCTTATTCATTGATGGATGGATTGATTTTATTGCCTCTGTAGTTATTGCTTAGGCTTGGTGCTGGCACTATGAATCCACCACTCCCAGCAGCCATTTTTTTTTCCATTTTTTTTTTTAATTGAATAGGACAAAGAGAAAGTGAGACAGGAGATGGGGGTGGGGGAGAGAAACATAGATACCTGCAGACCTGTTTGTGAAGCTCCCTCCTCCCACCCCCTACCCTCCGCATGTGTGGATCGAGGGTTTGAACCTGGGTCCTTGTGCTTGGTAATATGTGCACTTAACTAGATGGCCTACTGTCTGGCCCCCTCATGTATACTACAAGGCCCAAAGCCAGAATAAGATACTCTGTCCATTGCAACCTTCGAGGGCATCTAAACACCCACCCAGGGCTGTTGACATCCTGTTGTTTCATGGAAACCTCACATCCCAACACCTTGTATGCTACTCCAAAAATACCCACTAGCTCAGCTGGCCCCCGCTCACCGACACAGACATCCTTGGGTTCTTAGCTATCCATGCTTCCACAAAGAGTCACGGTGAGTTCCTTGGAAACTCTTGTTTAAAAACTTTTGCTGTTGGGAGCTGGGAAGTAGCGCAGCGGGTTAAGCGCAGGTGGCGCAGAACAAGGACGGTGCAAGGATCCCGGTTCGAGCCCCGGGCTCCCCACCTGCAGGGAATCACATCACAGGAGGTGAGGTGGGTCTGCAGGTGTCTATCTTTCTCTCCCTCTCTCTGTCTTCCCCTCCTCTCTCCATTTCTCTCTGTCCTATCCAACAACAACAACATCAATAATAACTACAACAATAAAACAACAAGGGCGACAAAAGGGAATAAATAAATAAATATTAAAAAAAACACCTTTTGCTGTTATGAATGCAGTATCTGTGGGAATGGAAAGCAATGGTTATTCTTTTTTTTTTTTAATGGTGAAGTCACCATTTTTTTTAATATTTTATTTTTATTTATTTATTCCCTTTTGTTGCCCTTGTTGTTTTATTGTTGTAGTTATTAATGTTGTTGTTGGATAGGACAGAGAGAAATGGAGAGAGGAGGGGAAGACAGAGAGGAAGAGAGAAAGACAGACACCTACAGACCTGCTTCACCGCCTGTGAAGCGACTCCCCTGCAGGTGGGGAGCCGGGGTTCGAACCGGGATCCTTACGCCGGTCCTTGTGCTTTGCACCACCTGCGCTTAACCCGCTGCACTACAGCCCGACTCCCAGCAATGGTTATTCTCTGGTGCTCTGTGGAGCATCAGATTTCTGATTCCATGTCTCAGGGTGGAGCTTCCGTCGCCCTACTGAAAGAGAAGGACCTTTCCGCCAGGAAAAAGACCTGGACTCCACTCTGTTCTGGCAACTGATTCTTAGCCCCATCTGGGACTTGGAGTAGTGGCCACTGAGTGAGGCTTATCAAGAGGTGTGGTTCTGAGAAGCAACAGAACAGGCTAGATCTTGGCAGTCAGGGGAATGGACTTTCAAGATGGCAAGTTTGTAAACGGTTTGGAATACTATGGGATGGTGGAGACATAGCAAGTCGGAAGAGGACTGGTGCTTTGGTTCCTGAGCTTCCCAGTGGGAGCACAGATTCAAGATGGATCACTCTGAATATAGAAACTGGCTGGCAAAGAGTTAAGGAGAAAGCCTTGGAGGGTGGGAGAGAAGCTGAACAACATTGCATCAGCAGCTTAAATCAAGTTGGCACTTCCGCTTTGAGTGTGGAATTTTCTTTTTGAAGTCGGTGATGGGGTGTAATTGAACTGGGTCAAATAGATATAATGAAGCAGGGTCAAAATATCAGACAAAATTAAACACACCTGTCCTTGGGTTGCCCAGATGTATAGATCTGCTTTAAGTAAGCCTGTGTGAGCTTTCCAGAGAGTTCTACACTTCATGCTCTCTTAACATCTTTTTCACACCAATCTTTTCCTCACCCCACCCCCCACCTTCTTGTCATGTCTGTATTTCCTCTTTAAAAGATAAGAACATAAGCAAATAAAATGCACCCATTCTTTCATGCACATTGCTGCTTCTTCTTCTAGCGTTTGCCCTTCTTCCGTAGCCAGTTAACAGCGTCAGGTTGAGCCTGATGTAAAGCTTCGAGACATGGATTGAGGCCTGTTACTGACTGTCTAGGGAAATCGCCTCATCGTGATACTGTGAGCTTTCACCTTCCAGTGATGTGGTTCTAGAGATTCTCAGACTGAAGCGATTCTTAGAGCTATCTAGTGAGCCAACTTTTTTCAAAATGTTTTTTTTTTATTTTATTTATTTATTCCCTTTTCTTGCCCTTGTTGTTTTTTATTGTTGTAGTTATTATTGTTGTCATTGTTTTGGATAGGACAGAGAGAAATGGAGAGGAGAGGGGGAAGACAGAGAGAGGGAGAGAAAGACAGACACCTGCAGACCTGTTTCACCGCTTGTGAAGCGACACCCCTGCAGGTGGGGAGCCAGGGCTTGAACCAGGATCCTTAATGCCGGTCCTTGTGCTTAGCGCCACCTGTGCTTAACCCGCTGCGCTACAGCCCGACTCCCTCAAAATGTTTTTTATCTTTATTTATTTGATAGTGCCGGGCTAGCTTCGCGGGTGGGAGACAGACCACCAGAGACTCATGGCTGAGCTGTACGCAGTATCTCTTTATTCATGTGGAACGCAGCACAATCTAAGCTGTCTCTCCCTACTCACAACCCTGTCCTTATATATACTGGCCAAGTAGGGTGGAAACAGGATGTGACGTAGAGAGGGTGGAGCAAAAAGACAGCGGTGGAAATCAGGGTGTACTAGGAGAGGGGGCGGAGCAAAAAGACATCATGAACCAGTGGGGATTGAACCAATGCCCTGCAGGCAGGGTGGTGCTTAGTTAACAGTGGTTATGTAAACAGAATACAGTGTTAAGGGGGGGGGGATTGAACCAATGCCCTGCAGGCAGGGTGGTGCTTAGTTAACAGTGGTTATGTAAACAGAATACAGCGTTAAGCAGGGGGGATTAAACCAATGCCCTGCAGGCAGGGCGGTGCTTAGTTAACAGTGGTTATGTAAATAGAATACAGCGTTAAGCAGGGGGGATTAAACCAATGAAACAGAAGGGGTTTTAGAAGCATGCCAACAGATAGAGATAGCCAAACATCAAGAGGAAGGGGGGTTGGAGAGAGAGAGAGAGAGAGAGAGAGAGAGTCAGAGAGACACCTGCAGCCCTGCTTCACCACTTGTGAAGTTTTCCCCCTGAAGGTGGAGACCAGGGGCTTGAACCAGGGTTCTTGCAAGTTGTAACATGTGTGCTCAACCAGGTGCACCACTCCCCACCCCCATGAACCAACTTAAAAAAAATTACCTTTTTTCTTTATTTTTGTGTTATCTCATATTATCTTTTTTAATTATCTTTATTTATTTACCATTTGGAGGTAGCCAGGAATTGAGAAGGAAGGGAAAGATGGGGAGGATGAACAACAGAGAGATACCTGCAGCCCTGTTTCACCAATCACAAAGCTTACTCCCTGTGGGTGGGGACCCAGGGGCTTGAACCTGGGTCCTTGTGCATTATGACATGTGTGCTCAACCAGGTGCACCACTGCTCAGCCCCTGAACCAGCTTTTTATAGAGTAGTTGCCTGAGCCTCACCCTCCAGTTCCTTCCCATGGAATGGTCTGCCCCAAGGGTCTCTCCAGATTCTAAGGTACAGAAATGAAGTCTCCATATCTGGACACAGAAGACCTCTCTTTTGTTCTTATTTTCCCATTTTCTCTTGCTAAGCAAATAGTTGACCCCCAGCCGGAAATCAGTTATGACTCTACTTCCTCAAGCCTTCACAGAGTTGGAATCAAACTTCTCAAACACAAGAACCATTTAAGTAGATTAACATGTGTACCAGACCATCGTGCTTCAAAGTTATTTCAGCAAACAACTCTAGCTTCCCAAAGATCACTTCAGAAGATGAGAAGACTTGTCTCCAAAGAAGATAAACACATACTCAAGAAGCTCTTGAAAAGTTGTGCACTGTAATTAGCTAGGTGGAAATGTAAATTGAAACCACAGTGTGAGTGGCACCTCAAGACTGAGGCCATAAGAAGTATTGCTGAGGAAGTGGAAAGAGGATGATCCTTACACACTACGATGGACATGTGAGACGGCGCAGATACTTCAGACAACAGTCTGGGGAGGAGTCAGGTGGTAGCGCAGCAGGGTAAGCACGCATGGTACAAGGTGCAAGGACCGGCGTGAGGATCCTGGTTAGAGCCCCCAGCTCCCCATCTGCAGGGGGGGTCACTTCACAAGTGGTGAAACAGGTCTTCAGGTGTCTATCTTTCTCTCCCCCTCTCTGTCTTCTCCATCTCTCTTGATTTCTCTCTGTTCTATCCAACAACAGTGACAACAACAATAATAATAATAATAAAAAGTGCAACTACAAGGGCAACAAAAATGGGAAAAAATGGCCTCCCGTAGCAGAGGATTCATGGTGCAGGCACCAAGCCCCAGAAATAAGCCTGGAGGCAAAAAACAAAAACAAAAACAGTCAGGAAGTTCCTCAAAGAGAGAAACACGATATTTCTGTTGGACCCAGTGATTTTACCCTTAAGGTCTCTACTTAAGGAAAATAAATACATAGGCCCACACAGAAACCGCATCAAGAATATTCAAAACAGCATCATCCATAGCAGATAAGACAATCTCTGAATGCCCATCGACTCCTCCGGAGGCCATGAAAATATATCCCCAACAGAATGAGCAATAAGCAATTATTTAGTGGAATGAAAATTCAAGAGAAATGCAGGACTGAGACCTAGCTGCCTTGAAATCATGATACGAAGTGAAGGAAGCCAGTCACAAGAGCATGCGTGGCTCCATGTATGATGCCGTGCACATCAGATATCTGGATTGGGCAAGTCATAGCAACAGAAGATTCATGAGTAGTTGTCTAAGCCTGGAGAGAGGTCGCGAGAGAGCTGGAGAGCAGTTACTGATAGGGGCACTTTCTTGTTCGAGGGAGAAGGTGCTTCTTGCTTGTGATGATGGCTGCACAGTCATCAGCAGCTAAAGATCACTGAAATGTCTTTAAGAAGGATGAGTCATGCTCCCTGAAGGTAACAGTAAAGCTGTTCTCCAACATCTTTTATCCGACACATCTGATTTCCTGCATCTGTTTAATCCTGACATCATTCCATCACTCCAGACCTGGCAGTTGCTCTCCTTTGCCTGATTCTTCGACTTGTACGATCTGTTTTATTTAAGGCATGATTTATAGGCGTTGAAATCTCTCGTCCTGGGAGTCCATATCAATCCATTTTGACAAATGCCACACTTTATCACGACACAGAATATTCCCATCATTCTAAGAAGTTTCAATCTACTCCTTCCCAGTCAATCCATTCCCCTACAATCCTATAGATGCAGACACTGATCAGACCTAATTTACATCTCAGAAGAATAATTTGGGACAGGGAGATAACTCAGCCTGTTAGAGCATCAAGTTGTGAGCCGGAAGTCCCAAAGACCACTGGTTCAATCCCTGGCATCACCTTATGCCAGAGCTGAACAGCACTTTGACTTTCTCTCTTTCTAAATAAACAAATAAATATTTTTAAAACCCAAAGGCTATTTACTTAATCTGTGTGTTACTGCACTCCATATAAGTGGAATCATATAGTATATACTTTGGCATTTTTGTATCAATATCATGTGTTTGAGATTCAACCATTCTATTACATCTATTATAAGTTTGTTCCCTTTTAAAAAAAATATTTAGTTCTATTATTAAATTGATAGGACAGAGAAAAACTGAGCGTGGAGGGGGAAATCGAGAAGGAAAATAACAGAGAGACACCTGCAGACCTGCTTCACCATTCCTGAAGCTGGGGACTGGGAACTGGGGGCTTGAACCCTGATCCTCACACTTGGTAACTTCTGTGCTAGACTGGATGTGCCACCACCCGGATCCCACAAGTTTGAGCACTCTCTTTTTTTTTAGGCTAAGGACTCTTCCATTTCATGACAGCTGTGCCTTCACTCTCTTGGTGATGAACATCTGGGCTATTTCCAGTTTTTTTTTTTGTTTTGTTTTATTTATTTTTTTTTATTATGAGTCAACTTTCTATAAACATTCTCATAAAATCTTTGTGGGCATCGTTTCTTTTACAGCAAGCCCTGAGAGAGGAAATGATAAGTCATGGAATTGTTATACATAACTTTTCAAGAGACTGTCAAACAGTTTTCCCAGTGGGATATACTATTGTACATTCTTACTGACAGCATAGAGGACACCAGGTGTCCTGTGTCTCCTCCACCTTTTAACTGTCAGCGCGTTCCCTGTTCCCTTTCAGCTCTTCTGGTGGTTGTGTTAGGGAATCTGATTCCGGGTGAGATTTCATTTCCGTAACAACTGTGAATGCAGGAAAACTGTTTGGCCTGCTCATTCGCTCTTTGTAGGAATTGCCACTCTGGTCCTTTGCCCTTTATAATTGGATTCTTTTTTTTTTTTTTTCTGTTTGCATCACTAAACTTTGGGAGTTCCTCACTGTATACTGGATAGCTCTCTTTTATGAGATGTAGTTTACAAATACTTTAATAAGTCAATGACT
Source organism: Erinaceus europaeus (assembly GCF_950295315.1). Classification (NCBI taxonomy): domain Eukaryota; kingdom Metazoa; phylum Chordata; class Mammalia; order Eulipotyphla; family Erinaceidae; genus Erinaceus; species Erinaceus europaeus. The sequence goes on along the minus strand of NC_080164.1, from coordinate 5,645,162 downwards.
TGCCTTTTTTATGTTATTATTATTACTGATACCTTTCAGGACAAGCAGTTTTAAATGCTAGTGAAGTACAACTGGCCATTTTTCTGTACGTGCATACGATGTCCTCTTTAAGAAATGAAGCCAAAGGTCGTAAAGGTCTTGTCCTATGTTTCTTGGGAGTTGAGAATTCTGACCTAGCATTGAAGCTAATAACCAAACCTGCCCTAATTTTTATGCATGTTCTCAGAAATGAATTGTCTTAAGCTTCTTATTAGAAAATAGATTGTTGGGAAAAGCCATGATTTTTTTGGTGGGGGGGGGGCATGGAAAAAAATTGGGAAATACTTGATGATATTTTCAACAACCCACAGTTAACCTATGGGGCTATGGGGCTATTTTTGGACCAGTTCTCTCCTCTTGCCTTATCCTTGTGACTAAGACCAATGTAAAACAATGCGAAATTACAAAGATTTAACAAGAGTAAGTTCCAGAAGAGGCCCTCACTCGAGAGGGTCATGTAGAAAACGGAGAAATGTCACACATGTACAGACTATTGTATTTTACTGTCAGCTGTAAACGGTTAATCCTCCCCCCAAAAGTTCTTCAACTTTCTAGTTTTTTTTGTAAGATTATATTGACTGTTCTAACTCCTTTACTTTTTTCTAAAGAGATTTTATGGGCGGGGCCAGATAGTATAATGGTTATACAAAGAGACTCCCATGCCATGAGTCCCCAGGTTCAACCCATAGTGCCACCTTAAGCCAGAGCTGAGCAGCATTCTGGAAAACAAAAGAAAAGAAATTTTATAATCGACCTTAAGCTTCTAGAAACACAACCTTGCTGTTGTTACTTACAAATTATGTTACGTCTACAGACCTGTTCCTAAGAGTCGCCATCTAACACTACGGATTCCTCCTCTCTGTGAATAGGGCTGTTGTCCATCCATATAACTAGTTTTTCACTTTACCTGCAGTGTTTTATAGTTTTCAGAGGCTCTGTGCATTTTCAGTTCAGCACAACCCTGCACATTTCACACCTCGTCATATGCTGTTTCCTCGTTCCTTCAGAATCTCTATCTTTTCTATTGTTGTTCTTGTAAACAAATACTTGGCACTCGCTTTTGTCTTTAGCTAATGAGATCTATCCTTTCATTGGCCTGCTTAGTGCATTCCCATTTAATTATTATCTGCATGCCTAATTAATGCTTGTATTTGCATGCCTCTCTCAAAGCTGATTTATGGTTGTTTTATTTATTTAGTTAGTTTGGTGGTGTTTTCCTGCCTTTTTGATTAAATCAAATCATCACTGATGTCATTTTTCTATTATTTTTTTTTGTTTTGCTTTTCCCGTTGATCTTTACGTCATGACTCTTTGTGCTTGTTTTAGCAATGGTCTAGCATGTATCTTTAACTTGCTGCAATCTGTCTTCAAACACGTCCTTTACTTCATGAAGAAACTAAGAATCTGTTCTCTCCCAGGCCCCATCCTTCCTTTTTTTTTTTTCTGTTCTTGTTACTGTGTGTTTAGCTTCTCTGTGTTTTATAAGCTTCCTACTGCAATGCTTGTTTGTTTTATTTAGACTCTCAATAGTCATTGAATATGAGTGTACATATATTTTTGAGTTTATGAGAATTTATTGGCCTTTTAATTTAAAAGTCCAGATTTATTTCCGTTGTTTCTTAGTCAGGCTTTCAGTTTTGTTTCTCTGCACTTCTTTTAACTCTGCATTTCTCCATGTGTTATTCAATTTCACCCTTTGGCTTGTCAGTACCAACTAGTTCCTTGCTTTTTTTTTTTTTTCCTGAGTTATCTCAGGGGCTTGGTGCTGGCACTACAAATCCACTGCTCACTTTCCCCATTTTATTGGATAAGACAGAGAAATTGAGAGATGAGGAGGAGATAGAAAGAGAGAGAGAGAGAGAGAGAGAGAGACACCTGCAGACCTGCTTCACCACTTGTGAGTGACACCCCCCCATACACAGGTGGGAAGCCGGGGGCTCGAACTACGATCTTTGTGCAGGTCCTTGTGCTTAGTATTGTAGGTGCTTACCCCTCTGCACTACCATCCGGACTCCCACTTGGAGCATCTTTTCATGTCTGTTGGCCCTTTGGATTGCTCCTTTGAAGAAGATTCTGCCTATAGCTTTCCCCTGGTTTTCAAAGGGGATGTTCAACCTTTTAAAAGATCATTTGTTGGTCCGGTGTTCTCCATTTATTTTTATATATAAGTACTTCTCTTTGGTATCAAATCCTTGCACTTACGCCTGAAGAGCTTTTCTGAGGAAAGGATTTGTATTCCATCTTTTAAAAAATGTTTTTATTATCTTTAGTTATTCATTGGATAGAGATAGCCAGAAATCAAGAGGGAAGGGGTTGATAGAGAGGGAAGGAGACAGAGAGGCACCTCTAACACTGCTTCACCACTTGCAAAGCTTTCCCCCTTGCAGGTGGGGACCAGGGGCTTGAACCCGGGTCCTTGAGCTCATGTGACCACCACCTGGCCCCTTCCCATCTTATTCTTATGTCATTATGTATCTTACCTAGTGTTCAGCATAAGACTGAACTTGAAGTCTCAGCTTAGACACTGTGATTTTGATTGGTGCTCGTTGAGTGATTACCTAGCAAGCACCTCCTCTGCCCCAATATCTCTGAGGTGGGGTCTTGGTGGGGCAGGGACAGCACTGAGCAAGACAGCTGTGGGAACATTAGAGTGACCCTCTTCTTCGAGAAGTACATGGCTTTATGGGGAAGGCGGGATGCACACACACATGGTAAAAGGACAGTAGTACAGACAGCAGAAAAGACATTAAATAGAATTAAGAGCAAGTGTAAGTAAGTCATGGCAGAAGAAGGGGAGGGAGGTGGTGCGCCTGTCTAAGCATACATAGCACCAAATGCAAGGACCCACTTAAGGATCTGCATCCGGATTCGAGCCCCAGCAACAACCCTAGGGCTAAATAAATAAATAATGAAGAAACATGAGAGAGAGAGAGAGAGAGAGAGAGAGAGAGAGAGAGAAGAAGAAGAAGAAGAAGAAGAGGAGGAGGAGGAGGAGGAGGAGGAGGAAGAGGAGAAGGAGGAGGAAGAAGAAGGAAGTTTGGTTTGTTTCTTGGTTGACAGTATTTTTTTTTTTTTTAATCATTGCTGGAGCTTTACTGCTTGGCCCAATTTTCACACAGAAAGAAAGACAGAGCCAGAGAGGGACCCCAGCACTGAAGCCTCCTCTGGAATGGTGAGGGTTGGGCTTGAACTTCTGTCACCTGCCTGGCAAAGCAAGTGAATGATCTAGATCTGAACTATTTTGCACTCTGGAGAAATGATTTTCTTGTGTGTATAAGACAAGTTCATTTTTATGAGCACAGTAAGAGCCCAAAGGAAATAATAATGGCAGTGGTGTTAGTCTTTTTGAGCTCAGAAAGTTTCCCAACTGTTGAACTTACAGACTCTGAATGTTTACGCTTCCTGTAGACTTCTCTTTGAAACAAAGAAAGTTCAGATTAACTGGTTATCTAGGATTTTCCTTTCTTTTTCTCTTTCTTTCTTTCTTTCTTTTTTTTCTTGACAGAGACCATTTCTTTTTTTAATTTTTATTTATAAAAAACAAACACTGACAAAAAAACATAGGATAAGAGGGGTACAGCTCCACACAGTTCCCACCACCAGAACTCCGTATCCCATCCCCTCCCCTGATAGCTTTCCTAGTCTCTATCCCTCTGGGAGTGTGGATCCAGGGTCATTATGGGGTCCTGACCTCTACTTTGATTCTCCTCTGATAGGCTTGACTAGCTGGGGTCATTCAGAGGGGGCGAGGCAGTCTTAGAGGGCAGGTGGGGAAAAATAAGAGATGTCTTATCTTTCTGTCACTTCACAAGTGAAACAGACCACGGGCTGAACAGAGCAGGTCTGGGAAGCCATTTATTCACACTGCTCTGTTGACAGCAATCCTTCTTGACGTTTCTAGCCTTCTGGCTTAGCCAGTGCTTCTCATCTATGTCGACAGCCTTATTTTCACCCTCTCGAATCCCCAGTGGATCAGACAGGGACTCGGGGCTCTCCTTAACGTCTTCTTTCTCTTGACCGAGAGTCACATCTGGACTTCAGAGTCTTTCTATCTGCCTTGAGGTCTAACTGCTCAGTGAGTGCCAAACTAGGACCATGACACACACCATCCTTGCAGTTACCTTTGTTCATGTGACATCACAGGGATGCCACTGCTGAAGCCTAAGAAACAGTCCTCAAGGGACACATTTGTTCCTTTTTGTGGCGCCTCATCTCCCTGTTCCATGGCAGGGGCTCTGGGCACGGTGTGACTAAGATCCCTGTGCTAATAACTATGTCAGACCCACCCTGCTTGTATTTTCCACTGGGCCTTTGTGATTCTCATGTCGTTTCTGTAAGCAGTCCCGTGTTTTCCTACAAATCATCGCTGCTTGACATCCTCGGCTGCTAATAATAGGTCATTATTTATGTTGCTCCCTCTCTGAAGGGGAGACAGGTGGCGGAGTGAGGAAGTGGGTGGAGAAGAAGACCCAGAGCTTTAATTCATGACTTTTTCAAAGCCCTTTTTTTGCTCTACCTTTCCTGCGTGTTTATCTGAGAGGGGGCAGGGAGCCGAAGTGCTAGTGACGATCAATCCTTCAAGCCAAGGGCATCTCCAGATAAACTCTGCCTTCTGTTCACCTTATCTGTGGTCAATTTGCTTGATTCTCTGTCAAGAGTCTCCACAGAGACCTAAATGGGTCGTTAGGAGAAGGTATGTGTGTTCCTGCTGTTGTGAAGACAGAGCTGGTCCTTGGTGGATTTATCAAGATAAGGACACTTTGATTTGACAGCCCAGCTCTGCTTTGAGCCCTTGCTGTCATGCCCCGGGAAACACCCACTGAAGGTATTCCTTCCTGACAAACATAGCACATGGCCACCTTCTTCTCTATCCCACGGAGGAATGACAAGAATTCTGCTTTCAGTAAAGATCCAAGCCCTTGGTGAACTCTTCACCTGACTCCAGTGACATCAAAATGCTGACCGTTCACATCCACTGTCACTTGCGGACTGAACCCTGGGAGGAGAAGCAGACTCCCCCTACACAAACGGATACGGCTTAACTACCCTAACTGAGAAGTGGTTTCTCCTCCCTCCCTGCGGAACATGCCAACACCTGGGCTTCACGGAGGGCTTAGAGGCGGAATACCTGCGCTCAGGGTCACAGGGCGCACGACTGTTCCATCACTCCTGCGATAGAGATCCAGAACAGCGGTGTAAATCATCAGCTGGAGATGGGCCTAGGGAGACTTGTTCCAAGGCATCTGGAGGGATTGCTTTCTGAAATTGCCTCTGTAAATCACAGGGATTTTTAACCTCATCAGCGTGAGACAGGAGGATCCCGTCTTGACAGGAGCGTTTCCTTCCATTTTGATGAAATCCTTGGCGGTGATTAGAAGGGTAGAATGTAATTCTTTGGAGTGGCACCACCAAAGGAATCACTGATGAACTGATGGCGGCTGCAGATAAGGAGCAGGTCTCATCCTTAGTGCTACCGGTGAGCTTGTGCACTGTAACCACAGGCCGGTCCTCGGGTTACAGGCAGAAAAACAAAACCTGTCCTTCAGGGCTCCTCTTTGCTCAGCTAATACCCGAGGACATCACTGGCAGGTTAAATATAGTAACCTTTCCAATCATAAAAGTGTCTCTTTTTCTTTTTTCTTTTTTTTTTTTCCTGCCTCCAGGGTTGTTGCTGGGGCTCCGTGCCAGCACTCTGAATCCACTGCTCCTGGAGGCTCTTTTTTTCCCCTTTTCTTGCCCTTGTTGTTTGTTATTGTTATTATTGTTATTGCTGTCATTGTTGTTGGACAGGACAGAGAGAAATGGAGAGAGAAGGGGAAAACAGAGAGGGGGAGAGAAAGACAGACACCTGCAGACCTGCTTCACTGCCTGTGAAGCGACTCCCCTGCAGGTGGGGAGCCAGGGGGCTCGAACTTGGATCCGTAGGCCAGTCCTTGTGCTTGCTGCCGTTTGACCGCTTGTGCTACTGTCTGACCCTTTTTATTGTTTATTATTACTGATTTGATATTGATTTAATAAAATGACAAGACAACTGGGGTACAAACTCTGCACCGTTCCTGTCCCCAGAGTTCTGAGTCCCCATCCTCTTCACCCCTACAGCAGTTCTCCAGAGGTCACAGATGTGGGTTGACTGTCATCCTGACAACTGTCCTCCTATATTTGTATATATTTACCTTCCCTGCGTATGCTAAGGCCCCATCTTCTCTTCCTTTGCAAGTCCTGCCTGCATTTATTTCATTATCCAAATGTCCCTCCCTTTTCCTCTTCTCTCTCCAGGTCCTGATGGAATTGGAGTCCGGAACCCTCTGGTCTTCCCCCTATCATTTCTGTCTCTGGAAGTATGGGTTAAGATTCTGTTTTGGGGAGCAGAAGGTGGGAGTTCTGGCTTCTGCAACTGCTTCTCTGCTGGGCATGGGCATTGACAGGTGGATCCATATCCCCAGACTATTTCTTTTTTTCTTTTCGTATTATTGATTTAATAATGATCAACAAGACTGTAGCATAAGAGGGGTACAGTTCCACACAGTTCCCACCACCAGAGTTCTGTATAATGTCTCCTCCATTGGAAGCTTCCCTATTCTTTATCCCTTTGGGAACATGGACCCAGGATCATTATGGGGTGCTGAAGGTGGAAGGTCTGGCTTCTGTAATTGCTTCTTGGCTGGACATGGGCATGGCAGGTGGATCCATACTCCCAGCCTGTTTCCCTCTTTCCCTAGTGGGGCAGGGCTCTGGGGAGGTGGGGCTCCAGGACACACTGGTGAGGTTGTCTGCACTAAATACAAAGATATAAAGCCTACCTCCATTCCTCAGATTCAAAGACAAACAGAATCCCTCTTACAGATCACAGTGCACAGAAAGGATGCTTTGATCATCTGTTTACCTATTTATTTAGAACAAAAATAAGTTGAGGTATTTCTGGAATGTCCCTTGCCAGGCTCTGGGGTCTATCCTTTCAACCTTCTCCATAGTCAGTTTCAGTTGACAAGCATGATTTTTAAAATTTACCACGACTCCAGACATCAAGGAAAGACACTGTGAAAGAGTCCTTGAAAGACAGGTACTATGAACCAGGTACTATGCTAAGTACTGGAGATATGATCAACAAAATAGAGCCAGTGCCCTACACTTGAGTGGATCATATTCTTATTAATGAGCCCTGATTTTTTTGGCAGTTCAAAAGTAGAGAAATCAGGGGGCCAGACAGTGGTGCTTCACCCAACAGAGCAACTCATCACCATGTTCAAGGACCCAGGATCAAGCCTCTCCAGTCTCCATCTGTAGGGAGGAGAAGCTTCACTAGAGGTGAAGGGGGTGAAGCAGGGCTGCAGGTGCCTCTCTGCTTCTCTTCCTCTCTGTCTCCCCCTTCCCTCCCATTTCTCACTGTCTCAGTCAAAAGGTAATAATAGTCAGGCGGTAGCACAGCGGGTTAAGCGCACGTGGTATGAAGCGCAAGGAATGGCTTAAGGATCCGGGTTCGAGCTCCCGGTTTCCCACCTGCAGGGGAGTCACTTCACAGATGGTGAAGCAGGTCAGCAGGTGTCTATCTTTCTCTCCCCTCTCTGTCTTCCCCTCCTCTCTCCAATTCTCTCTGTCCTATCCAACAACAACAACAACATCAATAATAACAACAACAGTAATAACTGCAACAACAATAAAAACAAGGGCAACAAAAGAAAATAAGTATTTTTTAAATAACAAAATTATAAAAGAAAAAGATTTATCTATAAACAATAGCAAATGAGCCATAGACCAAAGCAGTCAACACTATATGGAAAAATATCCAATGTCACAGAGCCCCTTTCCCATTTGGAACATAAAAAATCAAGTAGAGCTTATCTCTCCTCAGGGAGCCCCTTTCCCATTTGGAACATAAAAAATAAAGTAGAGCTTATCTCTCCTCAGTACTGCTCAGCTTGGGATTGGATGCCACCTGTAGTGTGAGTCCTGAGAATTTCACAGTGTCCTGTCACACTAGAGCCTGACCACTGGCTGGAAGAGGAAGTCACTTCAGTTCTATTAGGGAAACAAGGAGAAATAGGGAGTATCCAGTAAGTCTAATGAGAAAAGATCTGGTTGAGCACACATGTTAAAATGCACAAGGACCGAGGTTCAACCCTCCATCAGTCCACACCTGGGGGGAAAAGCTTCACAAGTGGGGAAGCAGGGCTGCAGGTATCTCTGTCTTTCTCTCCCTTCCTGCCCTCCTCTCAATTTCTGGCTATCTCTACCCAACCAATAAATAAAGGTACTAAAGCATTAAAGGAAAAAGAAATAGAAGAATAAAAATAGAAGAGGCCAGGCAGTGGTGCATCTGGGTAAGCACACACATTACAATGCTCAAGGACCCAGGTTCAAGTCCCTGGTCCCCACCTGCAGGGGAAAAGCTTCATGAGTGGTGAAGCAGGGCTACAGGTGTCTCTCTGCCTCTTTCCCTCTCTATCTCCCCGTACCCTCTCAAATGTTCTCTGTCTCTGTTCAATAATAAATAAATAAAATGTATATTAAAAATAATTGCAAGAGCTGGCCAAGGAAATAAGCCAACTGATAAAACAAGGTATCTGCATATACCCGAGGCTCCCAGTTTAATCCCCAATGATGTCTGCTACAGAAGTATTCTGGTTTCTCTCCCTCTCTGTCCTATCTCTATCTCGAATGAAGTAAATAAAATTTATATATATATATATATACATATATATATATACATATATATATATTAAAGTCATGGAAGAAAGCAAGTCAACCCATTTCTAAATAAGGATGGAAGAAGGAGTGATGGATTGGATTGGCCCAGCCCAGCCCCACTCCACGGGGCCACAGGAGACACACTTCTTCTCCTTTAATTTGATTTATAAAATGGAAACACTGACAAGACCTAAGTATAAGAGGGGCACAGTTCCACAGAATTCCCACCACCAGAACTCCATATCCCATCCCCTCCCCTGATAGCTTTCCTATTCTTTATCCCTCTGGGAGTATGGACTCAAGGTCACTGTGGGATGCAGAAGGTGGAAGGTCTGGCTTCTGGAATTGCTTCCCCGCTGAACATGGGCGTTGGCAGGTCGATTGGAGATATGCTTCTAGTAGGACACTAGTATATTTGCCAAAATGAATGATTCTCAGGAGAAAGGAGACTGTGACTGACCCAGCCACGCCCACCTCCCCTTTTCTCCAGTTCTTCCAGGTGCCAGGAGAGCATTGCTACAAGGTGGGAGAGATTAGGCACAACCCCCCAAGTCAGACCCCTCTGGGAGAGAAGTGACACCACCTCTGTGGTGACATGAATCTCAGAGCTGATGTGCATTAGAAAGTGCCAGTTCACCCAGAGAAAGGAGACTTCTCTGTCTCTGGTCACTCTACCAGAGACTGTCTTTTTTTTTTTTTTTAAGCACTCTTATTTTTATAAACTGTCTTTGCAGTCTCCATTTGTGCTAAATCATCAAAAGGATGGGCCTCCTTCTTCTTCCTCCTCCTCCTCCTCCTCCTCCTCTTTCTCCTTTCCTCTTCCTCCTCCTCCTCCTCCTCTTTCTCCTTTCCTCCTCCTCTTCCTCCTCCTCCTTCTTCTTCTCCTCCTCCTCCTTCATTTTTGTTTTTCCAGCACTACTCTTCAAGGCCACTTTGCTTTAACACTGTTTTGTCTGAGACATATCAAGTGAAGACTTGCAAAGGCCGGAGCCATGTGACACCAAGATTACATTTTTCTGTTCACCAAGTGCCTTCTTCACGTGTGAAATCAATGCAGCCTTCAGAATCCTGTTTACGGGCTCTGTTCTTCTTCTAATAAATATCACTCTTTTCTTTCCTTAGCTTGGGAGTTTTCAAAGCATTTGTCAAAAGGGGATAGAATTTGACTTAATGGATGTTTTATTTCTGTTTATTCTGGGGTCTTTGCATGTCTGGTTAAAGATTCTTTTTTTTTTTTTCTTTCTCTTTCTACTTGGAAGTAGCCACCAATACTCTGGAATTTCTTCAGCTATAGGCTTCCTAGCTTGTGGGTTTTAAGGTTTCTGTTTTACGACACCTTATCACTTGTTTGAGAATGTAGAAATATTAAGTAATACTGTACTTTGCACCGTACTGAAGACAACTTATATATACGTGTTTGTAGGAACTGGTGGAAGGCAGGAAAAAGATCAAGCCGTAACCATTTCCCCTTCCTGCCATCAGGGGTATATCTTTATTTCCCCTTCCTTCCTTCCTTCCTTCCTCCCTCCCTCCCTCCCTCCTTCCCTCCCCATTCCTTTCTTTCTTTCTCTCTTTCTTTCTTCCTGTCTTTCCTTCTTTCTTTCATTTTTTTTCCTTTTTTTCCCACTCATGCATATTTAAGGAAGTCTTAAAGAAGAAAGATTAATAATACATCTGCCTTTTTTAAAATTTTTTTGCCCACTGCTCAGCTCTATCTTATGGTGGTACAGAGAATTAAACTTGGGACTTTGGAGCCTCAGGCATGAGAGTCTCTTTGCATAACCATTGTGCTATCTCCCTACACCCAAGGGTAGATTTTTCTCCTCTACCTGGTCAAGTCTTTCATCACGGGCCTGGCCTTATTTTCTCCAGCTACCAACCATTTCCTTCTGCTGCTGTGGGTCCTGGCCCTTCCTTCCAGTCTGCTCACACCCTTCCCTTACAGCCCCTGTCTTCTCCCTTCCACACTGGGCTCTTCCCTGAGTTCCCTCTGGTTACAGTCAGTACAAGTTCATGTCCACAGCAAGAGTTTTCAGGGCCTGGGAGGGACAAGCCCAGGTATCATGAAATGAAGCCCTTGCACTGTTTGAGCTCATGTTCAAAATGAATGCATCATTTCCCATGAGCCATTGCATTCCAGGAGTAGACATCTAATTGTGGCTATGCAGGACTGCCTGTCTGATACTTTAAGCTTCTTTTCAGTTCACAATATCAGGGAGCTTGTTTGCTCATCTGGACTCAGAGTCACAGATCTGTAGTCATAACAAATAAATAGCAGTTCCTCCTACTAAAAAAAAAAAAAAAAAAACCCTCCCAATGGCAATGTTTCTTTCTCCTGTTAGTCAGTCAGCCGTGTCTCACATATAGGAGTGCAAAGATATGTTACACAGATTGAATAAAGGAATGTCTACAGTGATTTCAACACACGTGTTTGTTTTTGCCAGAACACTGCTCAGTTCTGGCTTACGATTGTGTGTGGGATTGAACCTGGGACCTTGGAAGCTCAAGCATGGACATCTTTTTGTATAACTGTTATGCTACTCCCCCACTCTCCCTTCCCCCAATATAATTATTCTAATTTGTGCAGAAAGATGTGTGTCTGTTTGGAACTGGGGACAAGAAAAAAAAATGGCAGATGTATTATTAATCTTTCTCCTTTCTTTAAGACTTACTAAAATATGCATGAGTGGGGAGAGAGAACCAGAGAATCACTCTGGCCCCGTGCGGTACTGGGGACCAAACTCTAGATCCCCTTCTTTGAGAGTCCTAGGCTTTCTCCACTGCCCCACTTCCTGGGACCGCAGTTTGTTGTGCTCTCCTAGAAGATCTTAAAGCGTCATCCCCTAGTGGCCAGGCATGGAAATGCATTGTCTAGCATGTAGAGCCCAGGGTCACGCCTCTCCTTACTCTGTTTGTTAACACTAGCCCTCTGTGTCTTGTCTTTTCCCCTCCACCCAGACGCCCAGCCCACAGAAGGAGAGAGGGAAATATGGAACCAGATCAGCGCCGTGCTCCAGGATTCCGAAAGCATCCTTGCAGAGCTGCAGGCTTACAAGGGAGCCGGGCCAGAGATCCGAGATGTATGCCAATGATAACACTGAGCTGACAACACCCTGGGAGGAGAAGGGGACCAACCCCACACATGCACACACACACAGCAAGATTAAGTAATAGCCTTAGTATTTCCTAGCATGCTAGGAAAACAAGGAGTGTAATGTGTCCTTAGCAGATGTATGAATGGCCTCTTGTATTCTGGTACATTCATCTGGGTGCGCCATGCTATGGGTCATGTGGAATATTAGGCATTCCCTTCTCAGGCTCACATCTGATATTGTAGGGCTCACGTTTATACAATAATGTGTCAGTGTATTACTTCATTTGGGGGAAACATACAAAGTCTTTGAACAGCAATTGAAATAGGAGTCATAGGGTCTGAGCTGATGTGAATTTCCCTGCGTTTCGTAATGATTTTGGCAGGTTCTAAACGACCTCCCCTTAGGTAGTCTGCAGGCCGGTCGTCTGCCAGTGACTGATGAGATTTGAAACTGTAAATATGTGAGAAGCAGAATTGCCCCGCAGGACCAGGACGGAACAAAGCAAAGCAAACCAAAACAAAAGAATATTGTTGGTGTGGCTTTTGAGACTCAGACAGAAGAAGCTTCAACTCCTTTTGTTTGAAATAATTAGCTCAGTGGAAGTATCAGAACACATACTCACACACTCACATACACACACATTCGCACACTCACACATACATACACTCACACACACACATTTGCACACGCACACTCACATTCACACACACATTCACACTCACACATATACTCACATACACACACACTCACACATACACACATTCATACACATATACTCACATACACACACACACTCAAATTCACACACTCACACATACACATTCACACTCACACATACATGCACACACACGTACATTCACAATCACACACACTTAAATCACACACACATAAACACACACATACACCCCCACACATTTATACACACATACTGTCAGACACATTCTCTCACACACACATTCACACACTCACACACACATTCACACATACACTCACACACGTACATTCACACTCACACACACTTAAATCACACACACATACACTTAGACACATACTCTCACACACTCAGACACATACACTTATACACACACATTCTCACACACTGTGATACACTCACACACACATACACACACTTATACACACATACACTCAGACACATACTCTCACACTCATATACACACACACTTATATAAACACATTCTCACACTCACACACTCATAACACACACTCACATACATCATACACTCACACACATTTAAACACACATACACTCAAAATTCTCACACACACACACACACACTTATACGCACACACACTTTCACACTCACACACACATATCCATACTCATTCTACTAGCACTGCAACCATCCTCCTGCAGAATCCCCAGTGATAAGATTTGCTGAATGCTGATTCCAAACTGGAGACTAAACTGGGTTTCCCAGAAAGCAGCAGTCGGCTGAGAGGCAGCCTCTCCACTCAGAGGTCACTGTTTCACTTAGGGAGCATCACAGACTGGGGAGAGTGTGACAACAGTACAGAGGAAGGAAACACCTACAGAGTCTTCTACATTCCTGAGAGTGCCAGGTCTACACTGCCTGACTGAGGCAGGGCTGGTGCAGGCTTGAATTGCTTCTGATTAGCTGTGGTTTTTTTTTTTTTTTTTTTTTTTTTTTTTTTGTGTGTGTGTACGCGCACGCAAATTTAAGATACGAGAAATGAGTAAGATGCCATGGGGTCTAATTGTAGAGTAATTTGCATCACTACCATGGGCTGAAACATCCATTTTAATTAAGCATCTTGGAGGGCAGTCCGATGAACTGATGTCAATTTAAGAAGCCCACATCAGCAAAGTACATCCAGAATTGTTTTCAACTTTGTCCATCCAGAGTCATTTTGATGTGGACCTTATTACTACTACTTCTTCCTCTCCTTCTCCTTCTCCTTCTCCTTCTCCTTCTCCTTCTCCTTCTCCTTCTCCTTCTCCTTCTCCTTCTCCTTCTTTTTCCAGAGAACAGTTCTCTTGTATTTTTTATAGGCCATTCAAAACCCCAATGACATCCAGCTTCAGGAAAAAGCTTGGAATGCAGTGTGTCCTCTGGTGGTGAGGCTGAAGAGGTTCTATGAATTTTCCATAAGGCTAGGTGAGTATGTCTGCAGAGTGTTATCTCTCACTTGTGACTCTCTGTTATTGCGTCTGAGAGAGAGCCAGGTAGCAGGGGCCAGGCTGTGATGCACCTGGCTGAGTGTTCATGTCACCATGAGCAAGGACCTGGGTTCAGTCTGCTGGTCCCCACCTGCAGCGGGGAAGCTTCACAAGTGAAGTGTGGCTACAGGTGTCCCTCTTTCTCAGCCTCTACCTTCCCTTTGCCTCTCAGTTTCTCTTTGTCCTATTACAAATAAATAAATATTAAAAGAAAGAAAAGAAAAGAAAACAAAGAGCTTAGTGTATTGGAAAATCTGACTTCACATTCACCTGCTTTGTCTCAGAAGAGGCCACTGAAGGACAAACATGTCTGCAGTTGCTACTTGTTTTCAGTCAACCTCGAGATCCTTTCCCTGAACGTGCAGCTGTGTCTCAGAGGGTCTCAGCTGGTCCATGGCCCTTTGGCTTTGTTCCCAGCTTGGTCTCCAACGCTGAACAGTCTTACTCTGATCTCAGCACATCTCAGAATGTGAGAGAAGTTTGGCAATGCTGGTCACTTTCTGTAGGAAAGTCTGTAATCCTGTAATAAATGTCATTCAGAAATATACAAGAAGATAAGCACTATAGCCAACTCTTTTAACTTAAAAAAAAAGTATAGGGAGTCTGGCAGTAGTGCAGAGGGTTAAGCGCACATGGCACGAAGTGCAAGGACCGGCACAGGGAATCCGGTTCAAACCCTCGGCTCCCCACCTGCAGGGGAGTCTCTTCACAGGCGGTGAAGCAGGTCTGTAGGTGTCTCTTTCTCTCCCCCTCCGTCTTCCCCATCTCTCTCCATTTCTCTCTGTCCTATTCAACAATAATGACAACAATAATAACTACAACAATAAAACAACAAGGGCAACAAAAGGGAATAAGTAAATAAATAAATATTTTAAACATATATTTTTTTAAAAGTATAGTTACAGAATGATGTTCTAAGAAAGCAAAAGTACAATCAAGTGTGTGGGACAGTAGACCCAGTGTGACCACCAGCTGCCCTGACTGCCACCACATCAGCTCTCTCAGTTTCTTTAGGTAAAACAAGACTATCAAGAATGAGGAAAGGTGACTCATACTAGAGTCATCCTATGACATAAACAAATGTCACTTTCCCTTGATTAGTGATTTAATAATGATTGACAAGATTGTAACAGGGTACGATTCCATACAATTCCCATCACCAAGAGTTCTGTGTCCCATCCCCTCCATTGGAAGCTTCCCTATTCTTTATCCCTCTAGGAGTATGGACCAAAGATCTTTATGGGGAGCAGAAGGTGGGAGTTCTGGCTTCTGTAATTGCTTCTGTGCTGGACATGGGTACTGCCAGGTAGATCCACAACCCCAGCCTGTTTCTATCTTTCTTCAGTGGGTCAGGGCTCCTGGGAGGTGGAGTTCTTAGGCATATCAGTGAGGTTGTCTGCCCAGGTCTGCAGGTGTCTGTCTTTCTCCCATTCTTTTTTTTTTTTTAATTTTTATTTATAAAATGGAAACACTGACAAAAAACATAGGATAAGAGGGGTACAGCTCCACACAGTTCCCACCACCAGAACTCCATATCCCATCCCCTCCCCTGATAGCTTTCCTATTCTTTATCCCTCTGGGAGTATGGACCAAAGATCATTGTGGGATGCAGAAGGTGGAAGGTCTGGCTTCTGTAATTGCTTCCCTGCTGAACATGGGCATTGACAGGTCGATCCATACACCCAGCCTGTCTCTCTCTTTCCCTGGTGGGGTGAGTTTCTGGGGACGCAGGGCTCCAGGACACATTGCTGGGGTTTTCTGCCCAGGGAAACCTGGTTGATATTATGGTAGCATCTGGAACCTGATGGCTGTAAGAAGGGTTTAAACATATAAAGCCAACCAAATTGTTAACTAATCATGAACCTAAAGGCTGGAATACTCAGATGAAATTTGGAGGTCTCCGTTTTGTAGTTACTAGGCCTGTTTCAGTTCTATTCTGAAGGGTCCATGTCTCTCTCCCAGTCTGTCTCTCCTGCCTTCTCAATTTCTGTCTGTCCTGTCAAATAAAATTTTTAGAAAAGGAAAAAAAAAAGATAAGAAAAGGAGAGAAAAAAAGGAATGAAAAAAGGAAGGAAGGAAGGAAGGAAGAAAGAATTGGTTACAGAGGAATTGACTTTTCTTTCTGGTTCCCTAAGATGCATATCTAGTTAGCCGGTAAAAGGACTTCTGAAGACTCATGCTTTACCTCTAAAGAAGGGAAAAGGCCCTCCTGTGAAAACGGGGCTACGTAGAACAGGGTGGCTCAGCAAACACAATATTTCCAAGATGGAAAGATGAGCCACCTCCTTGGAAGAGACTAAAGGATCAGAGAGTAGAGGTGGGGTGTGAGGGAGGGGTGATGCGTGTGCAGAAAGACATTCGTAATCTGAGGCTTCAGTCTCTATCCAATAGTAAATCAGTGTGTGTGTGTGTGTGTGTGTGTGTGTGTGTGTGTGTGTTGCCTCCAGGGTTATCGCTGGGGCTTGGTACCTGCACCATGAATCAAGTTCTCCTGAAAGCCATTTTTCCCATTTTGCTGCTTTTGTTTCCCTTATTGTTATCATTGCCATTCATGTTGTTGTTGGATAGGACAGAGAGAAATGGAGAGAGGAGGGGAAGCAAAGAGGGGAGAGAAACACAGACACCTGCAGACCTGCTTCACCACCCATGAAGCAACTCCCTTGCAGGTGGGGAGCCGGGGCTCGAACCGGGATCCTTAGACTGGTCCTTGCGCTTTGCGCCACATGCGCTTAACCTGCTGCGCTACCGCCCAGCCTCCTGTGTATGATTATTTTTAAGTCCCTGGGGGTGAGGAAATGGCAGTCTTGACTATAGACAGGTGCTCGAACATGGCCAGACCTTTTTCTCTGCAGAGCAGGTTAGCTAACCCTCATTCTCAGTGCTGTCTTATCCTGACCAGGAATGTCTGCCTCTTGCACGTAGTTCAACACATTCTGGTGGTTTGACTTTGAAGAAACCTTTGTAAGCCGGTGTCCCTAGGGGGCTGGGTGGGCTGCAGTGGAGGCAGCCTGCCTGGGCACACGGAACTCTCTCTCTTCCTCATTCACACAGGTCACATCTGGCTAAAGCAGAAAGGCCTGGAGGGGAGAGGCCTGGGCAGGTGGTCGCTGGGACTGACTATGCTCTTCTGGAAGGATCTTCGTGAAACACCTCAGATATGTAACGGTTACTTTGACTTTCAGAGAAAGCTCTTCAGAGCTTATTAGAATCCCTGACATGTCCGCCCTACACACCGACCCAGCACCTGGAGCGGGAGCAGGCCTTGGCTAAGGAGTTTGCAGAGATCCTTCATTTCACCCTGCGCTTCGATGAGCTAAAGGTCAGGACTAACACTCTGTGCTTGACACGCTAACAGCCCTGGGGTGCGGTAGGTGGTGGCGGGGGGGAGGTGTGTGTGGGGGGAGTAGGCAGATAAGCACCGTCAAGTTCACTCCCTGGATGTCCTGGGAAACGTGGAAGGGAATTGCACTTCTGTGGCCAAAGTAAGACACGTGGTGGTGGTTTGCCAGTAAGTTTCACCGCCTGTCCAGTGCCACAAGAGAGAGAGTGTATTTATAAACTCTAGTGTCCGCCCTCCCTGTGCCTGCGGGAATGCCATTCTCCCCTCTCTTCTGAACCACAGATGAGGAACCCAGCTATTCAGAATGACTTCAGCTACTACCGAAGGACCATCAGCCGCAATCGAATCAACAACATGCACGTGAGCTCCTGCAGGGGTGCCCTGGGCCCCTGGGCCCATGTGTTTCTCCAGGAAGTGGGGCTCCGGGGGAGAGGGGCATAGCCTGCGTCCATCAGTCACTGTCCAGGGGGTTTCTGGTGGGGGATGTCCACCCCCTGTGTGTCAATGGCCTCTTCTCTTCTTCCCATCAGCTAGACATCGAGAATGAAGTCAATAACGAGATGGCCAACCGGATGTCCTTATTCTACGCAGAAGCCACCCCAATGCTGAAAACACTCAGCAACGCCACCATGCACTTTGTCTCCGAAGTAAGTGAGGCCAGGAAACGGGGTGCGGCGTTTTTGTTTGTTTGTTGTCTTTTTTTTATTATTTCTATTTATTTAGTGGATAGAGACAGCCAGAAATAGAGAGAGAGAGAAAGAGAGAAGCAGAGATGCCTGCAGCCCTGCTTCACCTCTCCCAAAGCTTGCCATCCTGTAGGTGGGGACTGGAGGCTCAAACCAGGGTCCCTCTGTGCATTGTAACATGTTTGTCTAACCAGGTGCGCCACCACCCAGCCCCTTGTTTTTCCTTTTAAAAAAAAAAGTTTATTTATCGGGTAGAAACAGAGGGCAAATGAGAGGGATCAGGGAGATAGAACAGGAGAGAGAGACAGCTATAGCACAACTAACTTAACTGCCTGTGAAATTTTCCCCCTGCAGGTAGGGAACAGAGGTTGAACCTGGGTCCTTGTGCAATTCTTTTTTTTTTTTCCAATATTTTATTTATTTATGAGAAAGATAGGAAGAGAGAGAGAGAGAACCAGACATCACTCTGGCACATGTGCTGCCGGGGATCAAACTCATGACCTCATGCTTGAGAGTCCCAAGCTTTATCACTGCGCCACCTCCCGGACCCCACCTTGTGCAATTCTAACGTGTGTGCTCAACCAGGTGCAACCCTCCACCCCAGCCCCATATATATATATTTTTTATTTTGTTTTGTTTTTATTAGTGATCTAATATGTATTTACAAAATTTTAAGGCAACATGGGTATAATTCTGCACCATTCCCACCCCCAGAGTTCTGTGTCCCCATCCCCGACAATGGAAACTGCAGTGGTTCTCCCAAGGTGACAGATATGGGTGGGAGGTGCAGGTCCCCTTCTGGGCCTTTCAAGTTCTCACCCCAACCTTGAAAATAGTAGAGTTGACTGTTATTTCTATAACTGTCTGTCTATATTTTTATATATTTGCCCTTTTTTTTTTCCTATGGTCCTGCCTTCTCTTCCTTTCTAAGTCACACCTATACTTATTGCTACTTCTGAGATTCCTTCCTTTTTTTTTTCTCTTCTCTCTGGGTCCTAATGGAATGGGGGTACAGAGCCCTGTGGTCATCTTCCCCTAATATTTACCACTCTGAGAGTATGCAAAAATATTTGTGGAGGGGGGGGTGTAGTGCACCAGGTTAAGTGCACATAGTACAAAGCCCAAGGATCCTGGTTCCGTCCCTGAGATCTTCACCTGCAAGGGGGTCGATTCATAAGCAGTGAAGCAGGTCTGCAGGTGTCTATCTTTCTCTCCCCCTCTCTACCTTCCCCTCCTCTCTCAACTTCTCTCTGTCCTATCCTATAGTAAATAGCAATAAAAAAATTGGAAAAAAAAATTTTTTTTAATTTTGGAGTGCAGAAGGTGGGAGTTCTGGCTTCTGTAATTGCTTCTCCACTGGACATGAATGTTTGCAGGTGGATCCACACCCCCAGCCTGCTTCTGTCTTTCCTTAGTGAGGCAGGACTCTGGGGAGGGGAGGTTCCAGGACACATGGGTGAGGTCATCTACCCAGGGAAGGCAGGATGGAATCATAGCAGTATCTAACTTGGTGGCCAGAAGGCAGTAAGGTATAAAGTGGGACAAAAATGTTTAATGAACAGGAGGTATAAATTAGGAATAGAGCAGGTGGGAATAGAGATTTCAGGGTGAAGAGAAGCTAGGAAGTCTGTTTGTATTTTTTTTCTTAATGGCACATCAAAACCAGCAGCAGGACTGACACACCTTCATGTCTCCCATTTAGAACAAAACCTTGCCCATAGAGAACACCACAGATTGCCTCAGCACGATGACAAGCGTGTGTAAAGTCATGCTGGAAACGCCGTAAGTAAACCCAAGGTGCATTTGCGGTCCAGAGATCACCTCCACGGGGCCTGGGTAGACTGTTCAGTGACAGCGGTGGTGAGAGCATTTGACATTGAGGTCATCACACTAACATGAGCATAGATGTGCTACCTGAGTTGATTTTGTAGAGAACTCTGGGTGAAAGGTGTGTGTGCCACCATTTTATACCTGAAGCAAGGCGACAGTTGGTCAGCTGGCTGTTAAAAGGTTGCTTAGCTCGCTAGAAGGCAGGGCTACAACTCTAGTGAAAGATGCAACAGAGACAGATATGGCTGATCACAGAGGATGGATGGATGGATGGATGGATGGATGGATGGATGGATGGATGGATGCATGCATGCAGATCCAATGGAGGATTGGGTCGTATGGTTGGGAGTGGTGACGTATGTCTATACATATCCACACATTGGAGAAAAGACTTGAACAGACCTTTAGAAGTAAGAATTGAAGGAGTGGTAAAAAATAAACAAGCTGATACTGGAGGTTTAGTATCTCTCTGTCTCTCTGTGTCTGTAGCTTCCTTGTACTTCAAAGAGTTGAGGTCATTAAAGAATGAACCTTCATGGGGCCTGGTTAAGTGCTCACATTACAGTGTGCAAGGACACAGGTTCAAGCCCCTGGTCCCCACCTGCAGGGGGACAGCTTCACAAGTGGTGAAGCCAGGCTAAAGGTGTCTCTCTGTCTCTCTCCCTCTCTATCCCCCTGCCCTTCTGAGTTTCACTCTGTTTGCAATAATAAATAAATAAATATTAAAAAAAAAACCTAGGGGGTCGGGTGGTGGCGCAGTGGGTTAAGCGCAGGTGGCGCAAAGCGCAGGGACCGGGGTAAGGATCCCGGTTCGAGCCCCCGGCTCCCCACCTGCAGGGGAGTCGCTTCACGGGCGGTGAAGCAGGTCTGCAGGTGTCTATCTTTCTCTCCCCTCTCTCTCTGTCTTCCCCTCCTCTCTCCATTTCTCTCTGTCCTATCCAACAACAAAGCAACGTCAACAATGGCAATAATAACAGCAACGAGGCTGCAACAACTAGGGCAACAAAAAGGGGAAAAATGGCCTCCAGGAGCGGTGGATTCATGGTGCAGGCACCGAGCCCAGCAATAACCCTGGAGGGAAAAAAAAAAAAAAAAAAAAAACCTTCAGGATCACAAGGCAATCAACACTGAGAGTCCAAGGCTGCATTTACACCTTTGTCTTGTCTATGTGTGTATATGTGTGTAGATATGAGGCCTGGCTTCTGCCTCTGATGAAGTTTCACCATGCCACCTGCCTTGCAGGTTATGTGAGATGACTGAGAGCATCTTACGAAACTTGACGGACGCTTCCGTTTTGTTGTTTGTTTTTACATTATTCTTATTTTCTTACCAGAGCCTTGCTCAGCTCTCGCTAATAATGGTGCTAGGGATTGAACCTGAGACCTCTGAGCCTCAGGCATAAAAGTCTTTTGCATAACCAGTATGCTATCTCCCTATTCCGCCTAATGAAATTTGATGTTCTGTTCAAATATGTGATATCACCGCTTTCAAACACTACACACAGATGAAAGTTCCTATCTACTCCAAGGCAGAAATAGAGATTGTCTTCATTGAGGGTCCAAGTCATAATAAAATAGGTGCTAAGAACACCTCAAGAATTGGCTCAAATTATCTGACTCATTAGGGAGCCTGTCAAGGTAAGTGCATAAGATGTAAGCTCCACAAATACTCTCTGGCCGATGAATGGTGTGTAATTTCTTCGGGGTATCATGGCTCATCTAATTCAATATGTAGCCTGTTTCTTAGCAAAGGGAAGTTACCATGACCAGAGACAGGATAGCTGTTCTGTGGAAATGAGCCTGATTCTTCTCCTCCATAATGAAGTCATTATTCTCTATAATCTTAGGCAGCCTGAGGGACCTGCTATAAAATATTCAAGATTGATGGGTGGGGGAGCAATCCCCCCCAGAGGGCGGGAGAGAAGGGAATTGACTGCTCTCTAATTTACGTGATTTTCACACTAAATTACTGGTTGGACAGATTAAAGGCGAGTTATCATCATGGGTTTCTCTAAGAGCATATTGACCTGGCTGTTGCGTGTCTGGGACTTGTCTCAGGAGAGGATTGGACGAGTGTGAAGTAGCCAGCTGTGGGGTCAGAAAATGCATGTTACATGTGTTCTCACCGGGAACTAACAGCAGGGCCGTCTCTCCTCTCTTCCAGGGAGTACAGGAGTAGGTTTACGAGTGAGGAGACACTCATGTTCTGCATGAGGGTCATGGTGGGCGTCATCATCCTCTATGACCACGTCCACCCCGTGGGAGCTTTCTGCAAGACTTCCAAGATTGATGTAAGAATGGTCAGGGGCGGGCAGGCCACTATTACGGAAAGGGCTACGCTTCTCCCCTTCTCACTCCTGTCCCTCAGTGAGAGTGACTGCTCCCAGGTACACTTGCTCCATCAAGGCAGCTGACCTCCTGGCAGCAAATCCACTCTTGTTGTCAACACAACATCCCTCCTGAGAAGCAGAGCAGGGACACAGCTGTACATCTCTGTAGCTTTTTGACTGACTGGCTGCCTGAGGGTTTTTTTGTTTTTTTTTTTCAGTTCACCCAGTGGTAAACTTTACACTTTGTAGAGTCTGTTAAGGTTACACAAACACAGTGTAATGTTAGCTGTAGCGACACCAAACCTTATGAAGTCTATGCCTGTGGGTTTTGTTGACAAAGATTTGTCCGTACATAAGTTGGCCTGTAACTCTAAGAAAGTTTTGGATGTACCACACTCAAAATGTAGCATTTTCTTTAGTTACGTAATAGTTATTCTCTCCCATGTCGGTCTGCTTGTCAGCCAGGACTTACAATACACTTGGCTTATAAATCCTTAGGGTGGGCCAGAGAGACAGCATAATGGTTCTGCAAAAGACTTTCATGCCTGCACCTCTGAGGTCCCAGGTTCAATCTCCAGCCCTGCCATAAGCCAGAGCTGAGCAGCACTCTGGTTTCTCTCTATCCTTCTCTTTGTATCTCTCTCTCTCTCTCTCTCATTACAAATAACTGAAATACTTAAATAAGTACACAAATCCTTTGGGTATCAGCATCAGCTGTGACAAAACAAGTTTTTACTTGTGAGCCTCTGAAACAGGCATCCGTTACATTGAGCTCTGAAAGGGCACTCCATAGGATGTAAGATCATTAGTTGGTTGTGTCTAAAAGCCTAGCAGGGGGAGAGAGTCACTCTGTCTAGTGATTCAGGGTGAGATGAGACCTTGAAAAATGGGCAGGACTTCAAGTGTCTTAAATGAACTGAGAGAAGGAGTCAGCGGTAGCACAGTGGGTTAAGGGCACATAGTGCGAAGTGCAAGGGTCAGCTAAAGGATCCCGGTTCGAGCCCCCCGACTCCCCACCTGTAGGAGGTTGCTTTGCAGTTGGTGAAGCAGGTCTGCAGATGTCTTTCTCTCCTCCTCTCTGTCTTCCTCACCTCTCTCCATTTCTCTCTGTCCTATCCAACAACAACAGCAGCTATGGCAACAATAACAACTACAATAAGCACAACAACAAGGACAACAAAATGGGAAAAATGGCCTCCAGGAGCAGTGGATTCATAGTGCAGGCACCAAGCCTCAGCAATAACCCCGGAGGCAAAAAAAAAAAAAAAATGAGCTGAGAGAAAGAAGGCGACTCCAGGTGGAGTAAATATATCACCAGCCAAAGCCACACAGATCAGGGGTGAAGCATCCTTTATAGACTAGACTTCACTGTTGGGAGCAGGAAAGACAGGCTGAAATGAGATGTGATTTCAGTGATTTCCCTAGAGCCACAGGGAATGATCTAAGAAGGTGTTACTCCTTAACCCTAATGCCTAGCCAAGACTTTACCCAAATTCTAGACCCCCATTTCCTCTGGACACATGAAACATACCAAGCCCTAGTCAAGTGGAATTTTTCACAAACATTCTCCCTCCTCCTGCGTTCTTGTCTCACTACCCTCCAACCTAGTCTCTAGTTTATAAACCTGGATTTCTCCTTTAATACCTAGGAATGGTCTTCATCCCTCTTGACTCTCTTATCAATCACCAGGTCCTATAGAGCGGTTTCCAAATGAGTCCTCTTGTCTCCAGATGCCGCTGGCATCTGCACAGTTCCATCCTTCTGATGTTTGTACACGTCAGTAATGTTTCTCGATTGCTTAACAATTGCCCAGGACCTCTAAGAAAAGCTCTAAAGTCTGAGGGTCAGGTGGTGGTACACCTAGTTAAACACACACATGTTACAGTGTGCAAGGACCTAGGTTCAAGCCCCCGGTCCCCAAATTCAGGGAGGGAAGCTCCACAAGCAGTGAAACAGGGCTTCAAGTGTCTGTCTCTCTCCCTCTCTGTCCCCCATCCCCTCTCAACTCCTCTCTATCCAAAATAATAAGTTAAAAAAAAATCCCCCAATTCCAGAAGTTACTTTGAAACCCATACTGGTTCTAGCCTTGAATACGCGTGACTGCATCTTGCTGTTCACACCCCACGTTTTAATCAACCTGGCATAGAGCCAGAAACTCCCAAAGACCAGACCAGCATTCTCCCAGCCAAGTGGAAGTTCCCATTCTTCCATAAGGATGCTTTACAAGAACACTTATCATACAATGACAATGAGCTACTTGTCTCTCATCTCCCACCAGACCATGAGTTTCTGATGCATGAGAGATGAAATCTGTTTCCCGGGACATGGACCAGTCCTTGGAAGCCAGTGGATCTGGGCTGGCGTGTCTGTGGAGGTGTTTATTGTAACCTCTTCCTAATCTGTAAGCGAAACATCTCTGGTTGGCCATGGCATTGCTTCTTGATGTGCCAATAAGTGACCATTACCCCCAGGAAGTCCTTAGGCAGTCTGCCAGGATACAGCAGGCCTTTAGAAGAAGACCTTCAACATACCAGTAATATTTTCACAGGGAATAACCACTAAGAGAGCCCCCCCTTTTTGACTTAATATTGATTTACAAAGCTAGAAGGTAGCCTTTCCCACCACCAGAGTTCTGTGACCTCATTCCCTCCACTGGAAACTGCAGTAGTTCTCGCAAGATCACAGATATGGCTTGACTATTGTATATATCTGGTCATCTTCCCCTTTCATTTCTCCCCCTGTGGGAGTAAAGACCAACATTCTTTATGGGATACAGAAGGTGGAAGGTCTGGCTTCTGTAAATGCTTTTTTGCTGGGCATGGGTGTAGGCAGTTCGATGCAGCCTGTTTATTTTTCTCTAGCAGGGTGGAGAAAGAGCCCCTGTATATACCAAACAAATATGAGTTTAAACTCAGTGATCATGTTCATTGCAAACTCTTCTTTTACCGCAGAAATATCCCAAAATATGTGCCATATAATTTTTATTTTCTGTAAAGGTTGTCATAGATTTCCCAAATTCTGAGTAAATTTATCTTGAAGCGTGCGTGCACGCGCGCGCGCGCGCGCGCACACACACACACACCCTAGAACGTTGCCTTGACTAATGCAGACACC
Source organism: Erinaceus europaeus (assembly GCF_950295315.1). Taxonomy (NCBI): domain Eukaryota; kingdom Metazoa; phylum Chordata; class Mammalia; order Eulipotyphla; family Erinaceidae; genus Erinaceus; species Erinaceus europaeus. The sequence continues at coordinate 5,619,844 of NC_080164.1, read as the reverse complement.
AAACAAACAAGCATGGCTGATACCCCGGCTTCCTGCTTCTATGTAGCTCACTCGTACCAACCTTTGCTGGGTTGCATGTGGGTGATGCCACTTCACGTTTCTCTGACAAATGCCAAAGGACCGTTGGAAATACAAAGAGATGATGGACACTACTTCTACCTGGTGAAGGTAGTGAGGTGAGGTCAGAAGAGGCTTCGGGAGTCCAGCTGAACCCTGAAAGTATTATGAAAGGCTTGGGAGCCAAACAGGTGAAGAAGAATTGTGACAGAGGAATGACAGGACACCATCCGGTGTGGAACTCACTGAGCACTGATGAGAGGCCAGGCTTGCCTTGCCTCTGGAGTACAAGATAAGAATATCACAGCCTTAAATCCTTGTCTTCACATGCCAGACACAGGATGGGTTCAGGTGCAGTGGAATATGAAAAACCTTCTAAAAGCCCAAGGACCAACTCATAAGCTGAGGGAGTAGAAAGGTCTGTTGATCATTTCCAAGAAAAAATGAGATATTATAGGCAAATGTTACTAAGGGCAGAATTACTAGAATGTTAACAAAACATTGTGCTTTCTCTCACTAGATGAAAGGCTGCATAAAGGTGTTGAAAGAACAGGCCCCTGACAGTGTGGAGGGGCTGCTGAACGCCCTCAGGTGAGCCTCGCCCCCTCAAGAGACACCCCACCTTGGTGGAAACCTTTCAGAGTGATTGCAGGTGTAGATGCGGTTTGGAAAGCCAATGGTCAGAACCCAGGTGTGGCCTTTGTGTATCTTGACACATTCATTCTTCCTGTTACCCCATCGAGGCTAGCACTGCTTTTACCAGCTGATTTCTATGGGTGGAAGCCTCTGAGATTCAGAGAACTCAGATAACACGTGAGGGAACACACAGCAGACGGCCGAGCTAAGACCCAAATCTCGGGATCTGCATGGCCCCGCGGGTGACGGGCCTCAATAATCCTGACTGCCGTATTGCTTTGTGGTTAATTGGGGCTCATCCAAAGAAGCTGCCTGGGTCTTACTTCCTCGTTCTCTGTTGGATCTCCCTGAATTGCCCCTTTCCCCGCCACACACACACACACACACACACACACACACACACACACACACACACACACTACTTGGCTACCTCTTGAAAAGACTCCGCCACACACACACAAACACACACACACACACACACACACACTACTTGGCTACCTCTTGAAAACACTCCTGCCCTGGTTCTAAGCTAGACCAAATAAATTCGAGTTCCTGGGAGGTAAGGGGAGGGAGGAAAACATCCATTTTTGTACCCATTCCTTCGTTCTGTATTTATTCATTTATTTATTCCCTTTTGTTGTCCTTGCTGTTTTTTTTATTGTTGTAGTTATTATTGTTGTTGTTGGATAGGACAGAGAGAAGTGGGAGAGAGGAGGGGAAGATAGAGAAAGACAGACACCTGCAGACATGCTTCACCGCCTTTGAAGTGACTCCCCTGCAGGTGGGGAGCCAGGGGCTCGAACCAGGATCCTTACGCCGGTCCTTGCGCTTTGCGCCACATGCGCTTAACCCACTGCGCCACCGCCCGACTCCCCGTCCCTTTGTCCTGAAGCTCCAGCGTAACTCAGGTGCTGCTCCCAGAACTGAGAACCCTGCCTTCCTCCTGTCTGGATACCCAAGTCTCAGGCAGCAGTGCCTCTCACAGCTGGTCACACACAGCCCATGCTCAGTGCCCAAGTGCTTCTGTTTTCCCCACGGACACAGGTCCTCAGTCCACTTTCAGGAAGGGATTCTTCGGTTTTCACTGTGCCACATCTATAGGAACTGGTGGCATCATCCTGCTGTATAAATCCTCCCCGTAATGGATTGCAATCTGGAACATGTATGGCCCTTGCTGTCTTAGCCCCTGTCGACAGCCGTCGGTCACTTGATGGCTGTGTGTGCAGTGAACGTTTGGCAAGTCTAAGTGGAACGGGTCAGTAGCTGATTATGTAGACCAGTAATGCTTTGGACCTCCTCCCTCTCACGTCTCATTTAAGTGTCACAATTCAGAAAGGCAAAGCTAGTCTTGTCCTCCCCACCCCCAAGTGAAGAAACAGATCCAGGCGTGAAAGAGGTTGCGTGCTGACGCCGATGCTGTATGTGGCATTGCTAAGTCATCCGTCTGCAGAGACGGGTGTAACACATGTAGAAGAACTTTCATATATGGCAGGAAAACCAAGGTTTGGGCCACCTATGCCCATTTCACAGAAGGCTAATTTTCTAAGCAAGTGAGTAGATGTTAACTTCTGATTTTTAAAAAATTTTATTATTTTTAAAAAATATTTTATTGTCTTTATTTATTGGATAGAGATAGCCAGAAATCAAGAGGGAAGGTGGTGATAGAGAGGGAGAGAGACAGAGAGACACCGACAGCCCTGCTTCACCACTCACAAAGCTTTCCCCCTGCAGGTGGGGACCTGGGGTTCGAACCTGGGCCCTTGCACGTTGTAATACATGCGCTCAACCAGGTGTGCCACCATCTGGCCCCTATTTTCTTCTCCTCCTCCTCCTCCTCCTCCTCCTCCTCCTTCTTCTTCATTATTATATGGAATTCCAGCCTCCTCATTCAATCAAGCAAGAATTTGAGAGCAGGAGGCTATGCCAGATCACGAGTCCCGTGTGTGCTGGCTTGTGTACCTCAGGTTGGCACTGTGATAAGAGGGACAGGCACAGGCTATGAAGGTAGCCAGACCGGGGATCAAATCAGCAGCCACAAACTATTCACAAGTCACACACGGTCAAAACTGTGATCTGACATGACTCTTGGAACTCTGGGAATGTGGTTTCCACGTCTATAAAGTGGAGGTGGTCACAACTCCAGCAAAGAATGAGGTGGGGGGAAAAGGAGGCTTCCAGTGGTGCGCCTTTGAACATGACCCCTGCTTTGGTTGCAAGTTATTTCCTTCTCCAGCCATTTCATCAATTCTCTCTCCACCTTCTCCATGGGAGGATACAGCCTGCAGACACCATTTTTCCCCCCTCATTTCTGCCCCCTTGTGGCAGCCATGAAAATCAACATTATAAAGCGCAAGGACCAGCATAAGGATCCCGGCTCCCCACCTGCAGGGGAGTCGCCTCACAGGCGGTGGAGCAGGTCTGCAGGTGTCTGTCTTTCTCTCCCCCTCTCTGTCTTCCCCTCCTCTCTCCATTTCTCTCTGTCCTATCCAACAATGACGACATCAACGATGACTACAACAGTAAAACGGCAAGGGCAACAAAAGGGAGTAAATTAAAAAAAAATACAAAAGAAAAAGAAAATCAACATTATACCATGCAAAGAGAGAGCCACCAGAGCTTTCAGCTTTGAGCAGTATTGCTAGGCATGTCTCTGCTTTGGAATTTGTGGCACAGCAGGGATAATCTAAACCGATCAAGATTCCACGCTTAATCCCGTGAGGTCTGTCTCCTCGGGAAATGAGGTTGCTTATAGCTCATCTGTGTAATTATTTGATTAGGGAAAAGATCTACCTATTTAATAACATTCCTTTGGCAGGAACATTCAAATGGAAAATGTCTGAGAATGTTCAGTGCATGCAAGTGTGACTCACGGTCTGGGTTTGATTGATAAATATCCATTTTAGTTCTCTCACCAAAGGGTGGGTTGGCAAGCTACAATGACCATCATCCTGTCTCTCTGACTCCAGGTTCACTACGAAGCATTTGAATGACGAATCAACTTCCAAACAGATTCGAGCAATGCTCCAGTAGGGAGCGGTTCAAAGAAGAGGATCTGTGTACTGACCTCAGAAGATGTATATGTTTACATAATTTAATACAGATTGATGTTAATACTTGTGTATTTACATAACCGTTTCCTTCTTGTCACTGAACTGTATGGACCTTAATTTGTATCCTAACTGACTCAACCCAGCAGAGCAGAGATTGACTTGAGAGCCTTACCTTTGGATATCTAAAACACCCTCCCCCTTTCCAAAAGCACACTTTGCAGACTTTGATTTTTTTTTTTTTTTTTTTTTTGCTACTGGAGTCCCCTAACCACACCAGTAACCATCAGAAATTCCTAATCGTTTGTGGTAGTATTTTAATTCTAGATGTGTAACCTCTCTGGGATGTTTAGTTACAGAAACACAAAGCATTTGACTTCCTATGAAAACACAGCTATCAAATACACAGATGTTCTCCTGACACAGAGAGAGGAGTTCCTGGGAGAAGACTGCATTGCAGAGATAGACAGACGCACACCCAAGTGCTTTGGGTTCAAATTCCTCAGACTGCAAAAAAACACAGGGAGTCTTTTCCATGTTGAATTTACATAGGTATCATTTCTCAGCATATTTATTCCCCTATGACGCAATCTTTTGTCCCTGTAATATGCCCTTCTGGTTTTGCAAGAGGGGAATCCCCTGTGTTTGAACCGTGTTAGTGGGAGAGAAGTGAGATTAGATAGACATGCTAGCTGGGTTGATGGAGCTGGGGAGGGGACAGGTGTGGAAAAGAGGCTTTCAGACAATGGAGCAGCAGTCTGTCTGCCTCAGCCCTGTGTCTACAAGGGTGGGGAGGGGGAACTCTGACTTTGAAATTGTGAGTGGACTTGCTGACACTCAGAGTCCGGTCTTCTGTGGGCCATCACGTGGAAACAGGACACTGTTATTTACTAGAAACTGCAAGTATTTGGAGAGGAAATTAGCTACATCTTCCAGTTACTTGATATTTTAAAGGAAGCTTCTCTTTGATTGCACTACTGACTTGCTAAAGTGTGCAAAGTTTTGGTCTAAATTTAGTTCTGAATTTACAGTGGTCGTGGGAAGTTCTCCTAAGTGTACCCTCATCTGAAAATGGGCATTAAAACAGACATCCTCTAAGAACCCTAGAAGTCAATGAGCCGACCTAGTGACTACTCTCACAGTCTCCCCTAGGAAGCAGACTCTACTTGTGTTAATGACTAATGGCCTGACATGACTTTGAGGCATTCTGTCTGCAGGATGGAGCCCAGAATGGGAGACTGGGAATCCTCTTTTCTGATCTTCAGTGAAAAAACTTAGACAACGTGGCCTATGCATCTATGCGCATTCTGGCCTGTACAGGCACACGCCTGTTTCTGATAGAAGGAAAGAGTTCGCTGGTGAGTGATAATTCTAGTTGGGTCTGGTTGTATCAGGACTTGGTGTCATTCACAAGGAGTGAGCTGTCACATCCTTTTGCTCTCCAGATCTCCATAGCTGGCTGGGATTCCCTGAAATCCTCAAAAAAAAAAAAAAGGGGGGGGGGAGATGCTTTTCTTTTATCTTTAACAAAGAAATCCAGTTAAGTGACAAGAACAGATTCCCTGGACTTTATCTAAATGACAGGGAACGAGGAGAGGAAGGACCTTTTTCCTTAGAGTTTAGAGCTGAAAGCACAGCTGCTTGGATGGCATTCTCCTATCAGGACAGAAATGCACTCGGTGACTTGTAAGACCTTTCAGACCCAAGGACTGTAAAACCTGGTAGGGTTTCAGGAAAGGGGGAACACTGGGTGACTAACTCCATTCCACATAAAGCTGAAGGGACACCCTTCTACGGGCACCCTCCTGTTCTTCTCGGGCAACAACTTAAGATTACAAATAGGGGCTCTCACTCAGTGCTTATGGTCATTTAGTTCAGTTATCTTCTTCACCAGGGCAATGGGGATAAGTCCTGGGGGAAGGAGAGGATTTTCAGAGTAAGTACCTTTATTGTTTTTTCTCTGGAATTTCAATCCCATGGGACCAAACAGATGAGAGAGGCAGCCAGCCTGCCTCTATTTAGCCAGAACACAAGGTTTCAAGGCCAGGCCAATCCATGGACTCTTAAAAGATGCCCGAGCCCTGAACCGTTGCCTCTGATTCTCTGGAGGTCAAGGTTAGCTGATTGTCTGTGATCACTCACTGGTAAAGGACCGTGGGTTCACGCCAGAGCTGTTGTGGGAGACAAATTCTTTTAACAGACTGGGCATCAGAAGTCTGGTTTAAACCAGAGTGTGTGTGTGTGCGCGCGCGTGTGCGTGTGTGTGTGTGTGTTGCATGCACATGTGTCCAAGACTCTTGGGTGCTTTAGGGGGAAGTGCTAGCAACTGTATCCGGGTCAATGTTAACTCTATTTCCTATGTGATGTCTCCTAGGCTTCAAATAAAGTGTCTTCCATTGCTCATTTATTTATTAGGGGGCAAATCACACTGCTTAGATGCACTGGACTTTAGCGTTGTAACTGCATTCTCAGCACTGTCTCCTGCGCTGCTGGGAATCACTAGTATAAATCAGTGGCAATGAATGTTTTGCACTGTAGTAACCCTTCTGGGCTGGAGTCTTCAGCAGCAGCCAGAAAAGAAAGTCTTGGATGTTATGTTTTTAGTTATCTGTTAATACCCTGCACCATCAACACTTTATCCTAATCATCACCATTCTATAAAGATACTAATGATAATTTGAGGTGTTTAGTTTTTAAATTTTTTGGTATCACCACATTCAAGTAAAAATAATTTCATGACTCTTCAAAAGTGGAAGACTTAATGTTAGGGTCTAGTTGTGCAGTAGAATTCAGAGACCTCATTTAATCTTGTAGCCTGCACAGCTATGAAGATTTCCAATTGGTAATAATAATATTTAAAAAATTCCTCTGGAATCCACTTTCCCTCCATTTCTAAAGGCTACTGCAAATCCAATACTGTTTTAAAGTTGTCACACATTGTTTGCTGAAGTCATTTTTTTTTTTTTTTTTGCTTGCTTTGCCTCCTTTTGTACAGAAGTTTTGAGTGTGAAATGAAAATTAAAGTTTGGTACATATATTTAAAGATACATGTCTCTTGTTTAATGTTCAAGGCTGAGCCATTGGTAAGCACATGGACAAGTGCTTGCTGAGGGGCGATATTTGCTTACTTTCTACTTTGGGAATCAGAAATCAGTCTCTACGCCCTCACCTTTGTAAACCCACAATGACCCTGGGTCCATGCTCCCAAAGGGATAGAGAATGGGAAAGCTATCGGGGGAGGGGGTGGGATATGGAGATTGGGCGGTGGGAATTGTGTGGAGTTGTACCCCTCCTACCCTATGGTTTTGTTGATTAATCCTTTCTTTAATAAAAAAAAAAAAAAAATCACTCCCTTTTTTAGATACAACGTGAAATACAATGCACTATTCCTGGTGCTTGTTCTATTGTATTCATTTCAGCAAATACACTGTTATTAAACAAAGCCATAAAATTCAAACATGGTTGACATCTACAGAACCTGAGACCTATTTGTCCAGTGATGCAGAGAAACCCTCCTAAATAATCCTGTATTCTATCACTTGAGTGCAGTGCCACTATGTGAATTTGACAAAATTAACAAATTCCAGACTAATACACTTTCCCAGGCAAGCTGCTCTCCAGAACACCTCTTTTAGTTGTTGAAGGTGAAGCCGCTTTGGAATACCACTTTTAAGCCCGAAACCTTCTAAGTTAGTCCGCTAAGACCTACATCTGTAAAATGTCAGTGTCCCCAAGAGAAACATTTCACAAGGTCCTATACAAGAGTCAAATGTTTCCACAATATTTGGGACTATTTGGAAGTCAAAGGGAATTGAATAGGAGGGAGAGAGAGAAAAAAAAGAGAGAGAGAGAGAGGGTTTAGGCAAATGGGCTTATAGACATTATAAAGGGAGAAAGAAGGAAGTGAGCAGAGGGGGAGAAAGGAAATGAGAACAATTAGCCTGTCCCTAATTAAATGTAACAGGAGACAGCTCACCCAGTAAGGTGCACATATGGCCTCATGCAAGGCCCTAGGTTTGAACCCTGGAATGGCATGGAGACACCACGGTAGTGGCAGAGACCCCCGTGCATGGTGGAACAGTGCTGTGATGTCATTGCCTCTCTCTGTGTCTCTGTGTTTCTATTCAGAATAGAAAGAGTGAAAACGTGGGTTCTGTCACAGCGACACAAACAGTAGGAGCAGAGTATTTGTGTGAGTGGCAACTAGTTACAGGGCCAGCAGGTGGCACACCTGGTTGAACATACGTTACAATGCACAAGGATCTGGGTTCAAGCCCCCGATCCTCACCTGCAGGGGGAAAGCTTCACCCCCTTCACTCTCAAGTTCAGTCCTTTCTATTCAGTAAGTAAATAAAGATAATAGCAAAAAAAAAAACTGCAAAACTTTAAAAATGGTTAAAGGAACTGAATACCTTTAATACAGAAAATCAATGCTGATGCTTGCTTAGAGTTCTTTTGGAAGGAGGGAGAAGAATTCAGCCATTCGCACCCATGAAACTTGACAAATACTGACAGTATGTATTCATATATCTATCTTTTTTTTTAATTTATAAAATGGGTATTGACAAAACCATAGGATAATAGGGGTACAACTAACTCTACACAGTTCCCACCACCAAAACTCCGTATCCCATCCCCTCCCCTGATAGCTTTCCTATTCTTTACCCCTCTGGGAGTATGGACCCAGGGTCATTGTGGGATGCAGAAGGTGGAAGGTCTGGCTTCTGTAATTGCTTCCCTGCTGAACATGGGCATTGACAGGTGGATTCATACTCCCAGCCTGTCTCTCTCTTTCCCTAGTAGGGCGGGGCTCTGGGGAAAGCAGAGCTCCAGGACACATTGGTGGGGTCGTCTGTCCAGGAAAGTCCGGTTGGCATCATGGTAGCATCTGGAACTTAGTGGCTGAAAAAAGAGTTAACATATAAATCAGAACAAATTGTTGACTAATCAGTCATGTACCTAAAGACAAGAATATTGCAGATGAAGATTTGGGGCCTCTGTTTTGGAAAAAATAGATACCTATTTTAGGTATCTTCCAAAGGGTCCATGGCTTTACTAGTTTTTGCCTGACATCTGATATGCAAGTGGACCCAAGTTTTTGTCTGGGGAGATGGTGTCATAGTTGGAGAAAGGACTAGAAAGCTGGATCAGGGAAAAGAGTAGCTCCCAAATATGGGGAAAGTATATAGATACTGTTAACTGTAAACCCCAGGAATTATACTTTGATTTGGCGGTGAGTAGATGTCTAGATATTTGCTGTTTGAATCATCAGTGTTTTATTTCATCAGCATTTCTGAATTGACGAGCAATACTGCTGAATAATATTGATTATTTAAACTTCATATTTGTCAAGTACATTCATCTATCAGTCTAAAAATTCTGCATTCTGCCTGTAACCCCACTCCCATGCTGCATTGCGGGTGGTCCACAGCCTTCCTCTTCCTCAGGAAGTGAGGGAGCATCTTGGCCATTCTGTCTGCTTTGCATAAAATACTACCCCTACCCTACAGAGGGCGCTATTCTGCCTGGTCACATCCACTTCTGAGGCCTGCATGGTCACTACTCTGGCTCTTCCCTTGTCTAGTTAACTAATTAACTAAATAGTTAATTTCTCTGTTTAGTAGAGACGAAGAAATTGAGAAGGTAAGGAGAGGGGGTGAGAGAGAGAGAGAGGAATATTTCACAGCTTGTGAAGTTTGCTCCTGCTGGTAGGGAATGGGGGCTCAAACCCTTGTACACTGTGCACTTTACTGGCTGTTCTACTGACTGGCCCTGTCTGTTTTATTTCTTTTTTTGTTTGTTTGTTTAACTTGTTTTTTTTATTTTTATTGCCACCAGATTATCATTGGAGTTTAGTGTCTGCACATAAATCCACTGCTCTTGTTGGCCCTTTTTTCTTTTTTGAATAGACACAATCAGTAATTGGAGAGGAAGAAGAGACAGAGGAAAGATGGACCCAGGGGTTACTGCACTGGGTTAAGCACGCATAGTACAAAGCTCAAAGACCAATGCAAGGATCCCGGTTTGAGTCCCCTGCAGGGGATGTGACTTCACAAGTGGTGAAGCAGGTATGCAGGTGTCTATCTTTCTCTCTCCTTCTCTATCTTCCCCTTTCCTTTCAATTTCTCTCTGTTCTATCCAAAAAAAAAAAAAAAAAATGCCCACAGGAGCAGTGGGTCTATAGTGCAGGCACCAAACCCCAACTATAACCCTGGAGTTAAGAGAGAAAGAGAGAGAGAGAGAGGAGAGAGAGAGAGACCTGAAGCACAGCTGTACCTCTTGTGAAGCTTATGCACTGCAGGTGGGGACTTTAACCTGGGCCCTTGCACATGGTTATATGTACACACTACCAGGTGTGCCACTGCCCAGCCCCTGGCTTATCTACTTTTAAATATTTATCTAGAGATAGAAAATCCCTGCACAGCATCAGGAATTGAACCTGAGGTCTCAGGCTTGCAGAACCCTCCCTCTACCCACTGAGCCACCACCCAGTCATTCCTACAGCTTATTGTCTCTTACACAAACGTATATAAATCCTGAAAGGGTTGGAAATGGAAGTTCAGGCAATAACTTCTGCAAAAACACTACCGAACAAACACTCTTTGAAATTCTGATAGAAAGGATTTTAGGTAAGTCCAAGGATTTACTTGCTAAGAAGACTTTCAGGCTGAAAGCCTTAGTAAACTCACTTGGGAAAGTCTTTTGTCTGAAATCTTCCAATTTACCCTGTCAAATTACACCCTGGCAGATTCCCCCTCCTGCTGCCTGCACTTTCGGCTCATTTTTAGATTGTCCTTGTTTGCACCATCACAAGCTTTGTTTCAAGTCTGGAGCTAAGTTTTAATAACCATTCCTAAGCCAGCCAAGATGCTTATAAGACTTCAGTGTTGTGACTTGAGGATCAGAATTTTTAAGATTCCTAATGTCTCCAAGAAGCATGTCTCCAGGGAACATCCAAAGTACTGAGGGGAGACTATGAATTCTTCCTTCCAAATGTGGAGACATGTGAATGGGTTTTTATTCCTTTTGTCTGAGAGAAGTGATGGGATTGTTGGGTTCCTTGGGGGGTGGGGCCAGAGACTAGGAGGCAGGGGCCAGGTGATGAGGAGTTGGCACGGATGGACAAGGTGAAGTTACACCAATACATAAAGCGGGGGCATACACATTAGAGGATAGGGAAAGGTTTTTTGAACAGTGGGGGATGTTGCGAGAGGAGGAGGAGGTCAATAGACACACAAGGGTGAAGTCAGAGCTGATAGCTTTTGTGTAGAGAGGGATTGAAGTGGGGGAATTTCAGCAGAGGAGGAGTTATGTAAACTAGCAAGATCCAAAGGAGCATTGTTCAGTGGCGTGGCAGCAAGGAGAGGTCTGCTGAGGGAAGTGCATAGGAAGCAGCTGGAAGTTTTGGGAAGGATGGAGGATTGATTGAGGAGAGAGATGGCATAGCGCAGATACACAGGCCAAGATGAAAGGTCAAGGCCAAGTGGTGAGGCAAGAGCATGAGAAAGGGCTTATTCTTGTTGGGTTATCTTATTCTGGGTTTGGATGGCTCTGGGGACAGGGTCCAGCTGCTGGGAGATAAAAATACTGGCTATGGGGGAGGAGGAAAACGTGATATAGTATAGTTTCCCAGTGACTCCATTAGCACTTCTGTTATCTCATGGGTCATGGATGGTGAACTTAAGGAACCTAGGCCAGAGAAATGCTGTTTCTCAAGGCCATATGAACTATAATATTGGTTGTAAGCATCAGGGATCCCATGAATATTACATGACCAATAGGAGCAGCCTCCCTAGTAGTCGACCCATTCGAGGCAGCTACTAGAGCTGTCAAAGGGGAAACGGCCCTAGGGACATCCTTGGGCATGGTGGGATCAAGGTGTCGTGAAGGCAGGGGTGACTGGGATGATGATGGCCAACTGGCACCCATCAAGGAGCAATTCCCGGTTCCTATGATCTTGTTGATCTCATTGTAGGTCTCCTGCACTTGAAACTACCAGAGGGTGGCAGGTGTAGCAGAGGTGGAAATGGCGAATAGCAAGACAAGATATACAGAAAGAGCAAGGGGTGAAAGGTGGGCCGGCCTTAGGGGTGTTTTGTCCCTGGGCTCTGCGGATTAGGCCCTTCAGGTCATGCCATGTCATGTTATGAGTCCCGGGGGGGGGGGGAGTGCTGTGCTGTGGCGGGTCTTCTGACGTCTCCTGCTCTTTGTCAAGGAGAGTCGTGCCATCTTGTGGGCAATGCCAGACATTGGTGGGCAGGGACCCAGATGAGTTTTGAAGAATCCTATGGAAAAACACATGTTAATCCCCTTTCCACGGTTAACAGGGGGTCTGGTCCCTTCCAAAGGCCATCTAAGGGGTGCTACCATCTGACCTATATAGCAGGGAGGGAGTAGGAAGTTTGACAGTGGTTAACTATAAGGGGTTTTTCAGAATTTTTATAAATATTAAAGAGATTAAGTGTGGTGAGAGCCATGGCTAGCTGAACATCTGGAGGGTGTATTCCCCCCTTTTTCTTTTATTAATTGATTTTTAGCATTTGGTGAGCTCTCTCGAGGATACCTTGGACTTGTTGATGGTAAGGAATACCAGTGGTGTGAGTAATACCCCAAAGTAAGCAAAAGGCTTTGAATTGTTGACTAGTAAATGCAGGACAATTATCAGTTTTAACCTGTAAGGAGAGACCCATGATGGCAAAACAAGGTAACATATGGGACACAAGTTTCACCAGTTTGGGCTGTAGCCCAGATGAACTTGGAGTATGTATCTATTGTTACAAAGATGTGGGATGTGGGTGACGTCGATCTGTCACAGAGCACTGGCCTTAAGGCCATAGCGGTTGGCCCCAGGGGCTTGGATCCCAGGTGTTCTGATGAGGGAGGCACAGGAGGAGCAGGTATTAATAATGCGTTTAAGCTGGGCTATAGGACTGTCTGGGAAACATGCTTGTAAGCCCCTAAGGTTGGTATGGGTTAGCTCATGGAAATGTTCAGCAGCCTTAGTGCATACAGTCATTGCCCCAGTAGAGGCGATTCTGTCAGCGAGAGCATTTCCCTCTGAAAGGGGACCAGGGAGGGGGCTATGGGAGCAGATATGCTGGAGATGAATTGGTGATTTTCAGGAGTCCATAGTGGAAGCTACTTGTATAAAGGGGGGAGGGGAGAGGGTTGTCATCTAGTTTATCAAAAGAGTGGAAAAACCAGGGGAGAAGGATAGTGACATGTAGGCTATCAGAGAAAATATTAAAAGGATCTTTGATGTACTTAAGGGTGAGAAAGATGGCATATAATTCTTTAAACTGAGGGGAACTGTCAGGGAGTTCCTCAAAGAGAATCTAGGGGATGGTCAGGGTCATAATAAAAGACCACCGCAGCTCCCTAAGCACCACCATCTGGTGGTTTTAGGAATAGGGGAGTCCCAGACCAACCCAGGGCATCCGGGGGAGGGCCAAAGTCCATCTGTCTTGAGGGTAGTATTTGTCTAATTGTTCTGGGAATCCCTCCGGGCTGATAGCAATGCGGGTGTGTTTACACATTAACCATTGCATGTTGGAGAGGGAGAAGGGAATGGTGATGACATCAGGCTCTTTCACCAATACTTGGATTGCTAGCTGTCTGCCTGAGTGAATCATAGAGGCGAGAGCATCTAGTTCTGTTAGAAGGCGGGGAGTGCTGCCCACGGGGATATGCAGTCACTCTAAGGTATAGCACCGCAACCACGGTGGGGAAGTATTAAAGACTAGCAGCTGGAGAGGCAGGGAGGGATCAGATCTGGCAAGCTCCATATCTTGTAGGGCCTGATTAACTTGTCTGAGGGCTTCAGAGGCACTGGGTGTCAGATGCCTGCAGGAGGCAGGATTCTTATGGCCTTTGAGCAGATTAAAGAGGGGTTGGAGAGTGCTTATGGGCAGTGATAGCCAGGGACACAGCCAATTAAGGTTACCTAAAAAGCTTTGTAGGGAAGACAATGAGAGAATGGGGGGGAAAGGAAAGAACAGGTTTCAGGGGACGTACATTAGTCAGAGTGATCTCTGTACCCAGGAATCTGATAGGTTGGACAAGCTGAACTTTATCTCGAGCAACCTTAAGGCCTGCAGCTGTGAGGGTGGGGATAAGTCTGTCAGGGAGGGAGATAGGATCAGTGTGAGGTCCCTCCCATACAAGAATGTTGTCCATAAAATGGTAAATGTAAAGTCCTTTCTCTATATTCGGGAGAAGGGCAGTTTTCACGGCTTCCTAACAAATGATGGGACTATTAGCCATGCCCTGGGGCAGGACCACCCACTCAGACTGGTCTGCCAGTCTGGAGTTATAGAGCACCATGACAGAGAAAGCAAAGTGTTTACAGTCATGGGGTGTAGGGTTATGGAGAAGAAACAATCCCATATGTCCATAGCTATGATTGGAACCCCAGTTGGGATGGCTGAAGCAAGAGGTAAGCCTCTCTGGGGGAGGATACCCAGATGTGCATTGTCTTATTGACCTCGTGGAGGTCTTGAAGCAACTGCTATTTTCCAGATTTTTTTCTGGATGGTAAATACTGCAGTATTCCAAGGGCTATGAGGACTGTGGATGTACCCCACAACAGGTTGCTCTTGGATCACTCTTTGGAGTGGACAGTTTCTCCCTAGGTAGGGGCCACCTCTTGACCCAGACTGGGTCATTGGAGATCCAGTCGAGGCAGGGAGTTTTAAAACTAGCAGTGACTAAAAGGATTGGGGGTGACGGCTGGATAGAGGGGGTCGAGGTGGACCATGGTTAAGGAGGTCCTCACCAGTCGTCAAAATGACATCGAGGGCCTCATGGATGTCTCTGCCCAAGAGATTAGTGGCTACGTCGGCCACCATGGGGTGAATGCTCCCTGTGGTATCATCCAGATCCTCCCAGGTGAGGGTGTCCTGAGTGATGAAAGCTTGGGAGGTCCCGCCTACTCCCATTAGACGGGGATCCTGGGCCAGTTCCCACTTGGGAGCACCTCTTGCCTTCTTAGGATGGTTTTATCTGTGCCGGTATCTATTAGGCACTTGAAGGATCTATCTCCTATTTTGATTCTGATGGTGGGATGGTAACCCTCTTCTATGGTGGTTAGTCTTGGTATTAGTTGCTGGCCCTCTTGGCAGTGGGGCTGATGGCTGCCCCTTAACTAGTTTAAAGGTGGCAGAAGCATGCCCCTTTTATGGTATTTGGCAAGGCAGTTCCTTTTCCAGTGATAGCACTTCTGACATCTCGGACATAGTGAGAGCAGGGCTTTAGGCCCCCTTTTTGGGCTGGAATTGGGACAATTCTTCTGCCAGTGGTCTGAGCTTCCACACTGGAAATAACCTTCTTTTTCTTTCTGTTCCCCTAATGTCAATGCAAAGGCCTGGGCTATGGTGGTAACCTGGTGGGAGCGGGAGCCTATGTTCTGTGTAGCCACAATCTAGCAGTCTATGTGCTCATCCTTAAGACCCTGGAAAGCTTGACAAAAGTCCAGTAACATCCCTTCCCATACTAAGGAGTGCAGGAGGAGGGCCCGTGCATCCAGGTCGGAAATTTTATGCTCAACTGTGGACCGAACTTTGGTAATGAATTATGTCAGAGATTTGTCAGGCATCTGCCTAAAGGAGGACAGAGAGGAGGGAGCCATACCCTGAGGAGAGCTAAGGTGGTCCCAAGCTTGGAGGGCACAAAGTCGGACATGGTCCAAATAACCCAGAGGGAATCCAGCCCCAGCCTGCTGGAGGCCAGTCTCCCATCGTCCTATCCCATAAAGAGCCTCAAAATCCCAAGTGGACTGAGTCTGTCCATTTCTTTGGGCCTGCTGGAGACATTCATCTCGAAAGAACACTTCCCGTTGTAAAAATGCGGCCTGGAAGAGTGGCTCGGGCCACATCTTGCGAGTCCAGGGGGAGAGGGGGGAGTTTTCAGATTTTGGACTAGGTCCTGAAGGATGGAGTGGGTCCAAGGGATGTGGATGCCATCTTCCTTTATAGCCTGTCGACATTCTTTCTTTGAGATCTCCGGGGCTGTAGGGGAGCCAGGGGAGGGGAGGGGTCTCTGGCAGTTAAGGGTCATATTAACAGACATGATCAAGACGGGATAGTCACAAAGGTTCTGATCGTGGAGGTGGCACAGGTGCTCCGTGTCAGAAGGTGGAGAGGCCGGCAAAGATGGGGGATCACAAGCGGGGGCAGATGACTCAGCATAAGGTAGCAGGGGAGGATATTTAGATTTGGATGGAGCGTGGTCCACAGGGGTCTGAGGTGCCTTGTAGGTCTCTGCAAGACAAGTGATCTGATCTTTAAGTTCATGGATTGCTGCCTCTATGGATGGTGGATAGTGATCCTCCTTGTCAGAGTCTGATTCAACCTTTCCACTAGTGGGGGAGGGCTTGGTGTCTGGGGCAAGGAGCTTTGATTCAGCGGGGTTGGGACATTGGCAGAGAGCCATGACAACGGCCATAAAATGTAAAGGGAGTTCAAGAATTCCCTCTGTTTCCTCCTTGCAAGCTAAGTAAGCTACCTGAACCCTGGTATCTGACTTGAAGATGTTATCTGCAGATAGCCAGGGGGCGACTCAGATGAGGACATCCCAGAAAGAATGGGCTTGTTTTCTAGAGAGCTTAGTGTCCTGAGTTTCCAGGATGGCGTGAAGGCACCTAAGTTGGGGGTTCCATTGGCTGGTGGGGAGGTTGCCCATGATAGACAGAAAAAGAGGCACTTTGGGGCTGGCCAAAGTTCCTAGTCAAAGACTAGGGGATTCACACAGCCCCTAGATGCAAACCTGACATCCGAGTTTAAGAGGAGAGGTGAGGAGGGGTCCAACATCCATACGGGTGGTTGGTGACAGGGCAGAGGGGACGTAACACTCGAATCCCATCAGTAGTACCCTGGCCAGAGATTGTCAACTATCCTGTCTTATGTCACATCCCTTTCGACTGTTCCCTTACCTCAGATATAAAAGGAACAGAAAATAAAAGATAGGTGGTGCCTTGACAGACCGGGGAAGCTGAGGGCTCAGGAGCCTCTGGGGACTCAGGATCCCGTAATCCCAAGTCTGGACCTAGTAGCCATATGGTCTCTTCTGCCATAGTGGGACATTTCCTCCAGGTGCCCCACGTTTGGGCGCCAGATGTCAGGTTCCTCGGGGGATTAGGCCATCCTAGCTCCCAGTTCACCATCTGGCCTGTTGGTCAGCAGAGACAGACAGAGAGTGGAAAATCTCGGGCCAGCAGTGGCAGGGGTGAGCTCGCTGAGCAGTCTTCCAGCATACCGTAGCGGCAGACTGTATCACAAACCACCTCATGGCACTGTGGCAGTGGACGGAATGCTTTATTGTTTCCCTTACAAGTTTATAAAGAGGTAGCTGTGCAGGGGAAGTACCCAACTGGCCAATGAGACCAGTATCTCCTTCTAAGGAAAAAAAGAGCAAGGCAATGAGAAGGTATGGATGGTGATGCAGGAATGGGGAAATAGAAATTTAAAGAATAAAAAGCTCACCAGAGGGAGGAAAAGTGGTGTGATGTAGCAAGACTGATAGGCTGGTTGGAATTCCCCCGAGTACTCCAGCCCGTCTCTCTCAAGCACAGTGGCTGGCATGCCAAGGGGAGACTGGTAGATGAGCTTCTGAGGGGGTCAGCCATCCACGCTCAAACATGCATTAGATCCATATGCAATCACTGTGGGCAGGAGTATAAAGGTGGTTTTATATTTTAACATGGACGAGGGCCAGGGTTCTAGGCTGAATAAGGTGAATATTTAATCTAGCAACTGTGTCACAGGCATTTCCATTCCTACAATGCAGTTACTCTTTCTCTCTGGGTATCTGAATTCCACCTGAATATCAAGGTTTAGGCCATTCTTCAACTAACTCTCTCAGTTCATGTCAATCCTCTTCTTTTTGCTCCTTAATTCACTTAACTTATGTGAAGCTAAATATAAGCCACTGCTCAGTAATTTTAATTATGTGTTTACTTTTTTATTTTCCCAGTGCTTAACTCTCTAAGGGAAGACTGACAAAGACTAGTGGCTATGGAAGCTAGCTTCAAAGGGGAACTCCAGGGTCCCAAAACCTCAGTTGTGCTACAGTGCACCCTTGAGTTTTTATTTCTACAGTTCACCACCTTGCACAGTAACAAATTATCTGCTCCCTTGGCTGGCCAATTGTATTCCTGGAGGAAATATTTACCTACCTGTCAAGATATTTTTAGCCTTTGTGGACATAAAATGCTTGCAGCTTATAGCTGCCCTGCCAGGAGTCCAGCTGAGAAATCAGGTTGCTGTCTTGATCAAAAGTCAGAGTCAGCTAATCTTGGCAAGGGCAGACATGCGAATCAAATGAAGTCTTGCTCAGTCTGACACTAGGTGGCTATTCCATCAGAGAGCAGAGAGGGAGGCAGTCACAGACAGAAGGGCAGCTGACTAGACAAATCAATTCAGCACCTTGGATAGCAACCTTAGCATTGCCCTGACATCTTTAGTCATTTATCCTGGAATCTGCTAGTCTTATTAGTTCATTCAACTTTGTCTCTAGCACTCTGGTTATCAAAGATATGTACATTCTAAAAGTAAATTGACCAGCAGTAGTAGAAGCATTTTTCTCTGTCCTAGGCCTTCTGAATAGAACATGAAGAGAAAGAAATGTGGGTTTTCACATTTACAGTGTCTTCAGATACAAAGCAAAGTCAAGTAATGTCTCCTTCCTCCCTTCCTCTCTCCCTCTCTCCCATCTCTCTCTCTCCCTCTCTCCCTCTCTCTCCCTCTCTCTCTCTCCTTCACTTTCCAACTTTCCAGGGTTATTGCTGGGGCTCGGTGCCTGCACTGTGAATCCACTGCTCCTGGTGGCCATTTCCCCCCCCCCATTTTATTGAATAGAACAGAGAGAAATTGAGAGAGGGGATATAGTGAGGGAGAGAGAAAGATAAACACCTGTAGCCCTGCTTCACTACTTGTGGGTGGGGAGCAGGGGCTTGAACTGGAATCTTTGTGAGGGTCTTTGGGATTCGTACTGTATGCATGTAACTTGATGTGCCACTGCTCAGCCCCATGAATATTTCTACAGGAAGGCAGAACAGCTGACAGGCAGCAATTCTAAAATTCATTTATCTACAGAATTAGTTTATATTTCAGAGAAGAACTGTAGTTTTTCATGAACATTATCATCTTGCAGAAACAATAAGTCAAAATCAGTAACTTGAGATGAAAGACCTTCCATAAGATAAACAGTGTTTCATTATCTCATCTCACTGTCTGCCTTACGAATATACATTCAATTTCCCTGTGCTATAAAACCCCCACACAGTTCCCTGCATGCCATATGTTTTTCATATTAATCATAATAATTAATTATTATTATGTTGTTCTTTCCACATATATTCTATTTTGCTTCTTCTGTCTCATGTAATTGCATTCATCTTTTAAGACAGTCTCTGAATCTCTCCTGCATGTCTCCAAGTCACCATCTCACTGTCTTTCCTAATATCTTAGGATGTTCATCCTGACATTGTGTACCTCTGTGCTTATTTAATTCTTTTTCACTGAAGAGTGTAGTCTTTGAAGTCAACGCTTACGTCTAAATTATCTCATCAGCCACATCATCTTGGCATGCTTCATGAATTTCCCCTGTCATCCAAGACTGAAACTTAGGCCATGCCGTCGCTCATGGTCTTGTGTGTCTTGCAGGAATCCAAGCCTGATGCTCTTCCTCTGCTCAAGTTTCATTTTGTCAAGAACTCTCATTCAGAGCCACTGTGTGTTGTTTGAAATAGGCATTATGACAAGGAGAATAATCTGGTTCTTGATCTACTTCCCAATCCATGGTCCTGGTATGGATTAGATCAACCTGGAGCAAAGTCTGCCACTTTATAGCCTCACAACACACAGCTGGGGTGTTTCATTCAACATTGGTAGGGCTTGATTTTTTTCTTTCTCTTTTTCTTTCCTTCCTTCCTTCCTTCCTTCCTTCTTTCTTTCTTTCTTTCTTTCTTTCTTTCTTTCTTTCTTTCTTTCTTTCTTCCTTTTTCCTTTTCCTTTTCCTTTTATCTTATTCCAGAGCTATTGCTGGTGCATGGTGCCTGCACTAGGAGTCCACTCCTCCTGGCAGCTATTTTCCCATTTTTTTTATTGGACAGGACAGAGTGGGATTAAGAGAGGAGGAGAGATAGAGAGGGAGAAAGACACTTGCAGACGTGCTTGTGAAGTGACCCCCCACCCCACAGGTCGGGAGTCCGGGTCTCGAACGGGGACCCTTGTGCTGGTCCTTGTGTTTAGTATTATGTGTGCCTCACCCAGTGTGCTACCACATGGCCCATGGAATTGATTTCTTCATGTCAATACTGTAACAATACAGCATTGAGCAGAAAGGTGTTATGCAAGGGTATCTGATTCTCCCTTAGCTCAGTTATTTTCAGATAACTCTCTCTAGGGCACAGAACAGGGAGTTCTAATAAGAATAGTTCCCCAATTCATATTTATCAAACAATTTGTCAGCCACCAAGTTGCAGATGATTTTATGATGCCATCGTGACCTCCTGCAGCTGAAGACCTCAGCAATATGTCCCAAAGTCCCCCCTCCCCAGAGCCCTGCCCCATTAGGGAAGACAGAAACAGGCTGGGGGTGTGGACCCACTTGCCAACGACCATATCCAGCGGAGAAGCAATTACAGAAGCCAGACCTCCAGCTTCTGCGACCCAAAAAGAATTTTGGTCCATATTCCCATGGGGATAAAGAATGGGGAAGACTGGGGGGTCGGGCGGTGGTGCACTGGGTTAGGGCACATAATACAAAGCGCAAGGACTCACGCAAGGATCCCTGTTCAAGCCCTGGCTCCCCACCTGTAGGGGGGATGCTTCACATGCAATGAAGCAGGACTGCAGATCCTTCTCTCTCTCTCTCCCTCTCTCCCTCTCTCTCTCTCTCTCTCTCTCTCTCTCTCTCTATATATATATATATATATATATATAGAGAGAGAGAGAGAGAGAGAGAAGCATATATATATATACATATATGCTTCAGAAAAAATCACACTCAATGCTTAAACAACTGAGAGGAAGTCTAAACTTCTCAGATAAAGAGAGGGATACAAAAAGGTGGATAAGAGAAAGAGATTGTGGCTCACCTAACAATGACCTTTTTGGTGGTCCGGGAGGTGACACAGTGATAAAGCTTGGGACTCTCAAGCATGAGGTCCTGAGTTCGATCCCTGGCAGCACATGTGCCAGAGTGATGTCTGGTTCTTTCTCTCTCCTCCTATCACTCTCATTAATAAATAAATAAAATCTTAAAAAACAAACAATGGCCTTTTTGGTCAGTATCACACCACCTTATCATCTGGGCAGTGAATCCTTGGAATCTTGTAAGATTATTAAGTCACTAATAAAAATATTAAACAAACAAACAAACAAAATTTTCCCAAGACTTTCAAGCAAAAACAAACCCCAGAGAGAGTTTATAATTCAACAGCATATTTTGGGTGAAAGAAAGAGAAGATTCGGGCAGGTTAGTCATAACTAACCTCCTTGGTGCTGTCCAAGTCTGAGGGTGCAGTGGGGGAGACGAGGATAAGCACCCTTACTATAAGACACTTCCTGAGTCACACAGAGTCTCTGTACAATGGAATTATGATTTATGAGTTTTTTTAGTAAAAAAAAGTCTCAGTGTATAGAGTAGTTTAAGATCGTAGAGACTGTTATACAAGAATGTTGGTACATAGGGAGATAGGCTTTTACTTTGGAAAGTGCAACTATTTGGAGTACAAAAAATCAAATCACTCCGGTTCTATATGGAACCCATCATCTTCAAGGTTCCTGAGTCAATGAGAATGAAAGACTTGTATACCAGATAAAATAATAAAGAAAGGGGGCCAGGCAGTGACACACTCAGTTAAGTGCACTTATTACCAAGCATGAGGCCAGGGACACCACCTGCAGAGGGTCTGCTTCATGAAACAGTTCTGCAGGTCTCTCTCTCTCTCTCTCTCTCTCTCTCTCTCTCTCTCTCTATCCTCCTTCTCCTTGTAATTTTCTCTGTTCTATCTAACAACAACAACAACAAAAGAATGCAAAAAGGGAAAACATGTGTGCCAGGAGCAGTAGATTCGAGTGCTGGCACCAAGCCCCAACAATAACCCTGGCACCAAAAAAAAAAAAAAGAATTACTTATTGGGGGCTAGGCAGTGGTGCACCTGGTTAAGTGCACACATTAAAATGCACAGGGACCCAGGTTCGAGCCCCCTCTCTCCACCTGCAGGGGGAAAGCTTCGCAAGTGGTGGAGGAGGGCTGCAGGTGTCTCTGTCTCTCTCCCTCTTTCTATCTCTCCCTCCCCTCTCAATTTCTCCCTGTCTCTATCCAATAATAAATAAATATATATATTTATATAATTAAAAGAATAATATATTCAACCAGGGGGTTATAACTAAAGGTAATTTAAAATATTATTTTAATTTCATGATAGATAGATAGATAGATAGATAGATAGATAGATAGATGATAGACAGATAGGTAGATAGATAGATGAACCAGACTGATGGACAGATAGCTCTGGCTAAGACTGAGTATGAGTGATTGAGACTTATTCTGGGACCTCAGAGTTTCACGCATGAAAGACTTTTTATAACCACCCAGTTCCCAAAAGTACTCCAATGCCTTTGTTGTCTACATAGACACATTTTGTTTTTATGAAAATGAGATTATGCTATACTGATACTGTTTATTAACTTCTAGTGTAATTTATTGCACCTAATTTATGAGATAAAAGACAGAGATCAGACATCTCTCAGACATACGTGGTGTTGGGGACTCAGCCTGGTGCCCCTTGCATGCAGATCCTATAAGCTGTCCTGGAATCACAAGTAACTGAATTGTCTTAAAAAAATATTTATTCATTTCCTTTTGTTGCCCTTGTTGTTTTCTTGTTGTTATTGATGTCATTGTTGGAGAGGACATAGAGAAATGGAAAGAGGAGCGGACGACAGAGAGGGGAAGAGAAAGGCACCTGCAGACCTGCTTCACCGTCTGTGAAGCGACTCCCCTGCAGGTGTCTGTCTTTCTCTCCCCCTCTCTGTCTTCCCCTCCTCTCTTTGTTTCTCTCTGTCCTATCCAACAACAAAAACAACAATAATAACTACAACAACAAAACAACAAGGACAACAAAAGGGGAATAAGTAAATAAATATTTAAAAAATAATAATAGTAATTGTTTAATATAGATAAGTGTAAATCTCTCTCTCTCTCTCTCTCTCTCTCTGTGTGTGTGTGTGTGTGTGTGTATGTGTGTGTGAAATTAGAGGCTCAGCCAAGTCAATGAACACTTTTGCTCCTCAAGTTCCCTCACATTCCCTGGTAATTCCTTCCTCCACGAACTCTGGTGCTTGCTCTCATTCTAGACTCGTTTTTTATTTACTAAAGTTTTCAGTTTTCATAAAGTCATATAATTTGTATTTTCCCCCTCTGGTCTCTTTCTTTCTTTCTTTCTTTCTCTCTTTCTTTCTTTTAAGATTTTGTTTATTTATAACGATAAAGGAGAGAAAGAACCAGAAATCACTTTGGTATATATATTGCCAGTGATTGAACTCAGGACCTCAGAATTGAAAGTCCAATGCTTTATCCACTGCACAAGCTCCTGGGCCACTCTCTGGCTTCTTTTCACTAATCATAAATACTTTAAAATTCATCTTTGCTGTTACTTATTTACATAAGTTGTTCCTTTTTATTGTTGAGTGGTATTCTCTCTCTACATATATGCAATACAATTTGTTTATCTGGCCATCACACATCTGATTTATTTGACTATAACGTGAAGTTTTATAAACATCATCTATTCAAAACTTTTTCAAATGGGAGTGTCAGGTGCATTATGTTTTTATTTATTTATTCCCTTTTGTCACCCTTGTTTTATTGTTGTAGTTATCATTGTTGTTGTTACTGATGTCATCGTTGGATAGGCTAGAGAGAAATAGAGAGAGAAGTGGAAGACAGAAAGGGGGAGAGAAAGACAGACACCTGCAGACCTGCTTCACCGCGTGTGAAGCGACTCCCCTGTTCGAACCAGGATCCTTACGCTGGTCCCTGTGCTTTGTGCCACCTGTGCTTAATCTGCTGCACTACTACCCAACTCCTGCATTTTTAAAAAGAACTATCTAGCTGTTTTCCAAAGTAATTGTATTATTTCAAATTTCCACCAAGGTGTATAAAAATTTCAAGTACTCACAGACCTTCACAGACATCTAGGAATAGTCTTTTAAAAAATTAGTGATTCTATTGCATTAGGATAATACTTTCATTTTGAGATTTTCATTGCACTACATACTGGAGAAGCAAATGATTTTGTGAAATTTATTTGTACTTCATATATGTATCTTGCTTGGGGAAGAAACTGTTCAGGTATTCTTGCTTATTTTTTTTTAATTTATAAAAAGGAAAACACTGACAAAACCATAGGATAAGAGGGGTACAACTCCACACAATTCCCATCACCAGAACTCCATATCCCATCTATTCCCTTGACAGCTTTTCTGTTCTCTATCCTGTTGGTCTGCTTCTAAATTCTGCTTCTAAGACCCCTTCTGTTGCATTGCTTGACACTGTGGTCTATTTACATCATCATTGTTTTGCCCACACTGGTTTAATCCCCATTGGTTCCTGTGCTTTTTCCTTCTCCCCACCCCCAATCCTATGTACATCGTCTTCTGACCTGACACTTCTGCCTCAGGAGATATATATATATATAGAACAAGAATGTGATTAGAGATAGCTAGATCACATTGCATTCCCACTCAATAAAGATTGAACTGCGTTCCCAGCTCAGCCATGAGTCCCTGGTCATCTCTCTCATGCCCGCAAAGCTAGCCTGGCATCTGGCGCCTGAAACAGGGACCAGCACTGTCCCTCTGGGAGTATGGATGCAGGGTCATTGTGGGATGCAGAAGGTGGAAGGTCTGTTTTCTGTAATTGCTTCTCTGCTAAATATGGGTGTTTCCAGGTCGATCCATACTCCCAAGGTCGATCCATACTCCCAGCCTGTCTCTCTCTTTCCCTAGTGGGGTGGGGTTCTGGGGAATCCGAGCTCCAGGACACATCGGTGGGGTTTTCTGTCCAGGGAAGTCTGGTCAGCATCATGCTAGCATCTGGAATCTGGTGGATGAAAAGAGAGTTAACAAAGCCAAACAAATTGTTGACCAATCATGGACCTAAGGGCTGGAATAGTGCAGATGAAGAGTTGGGTGGGGAGCTCCATTTTGTAGATAGCTAGTAGGCATATTTTAGTTATATTCTAAAAAGTATTGTTTTCTTATTGTTGGTTTTGTGCCATTTATGTGTTATTACTTGCAAGATCTCTATCCGCTATGTAATTGTCAAATGTGTAATGTAAAACAACAGCTGTCACTTTCCTGCCCATAGAGTATCCTTAGAAAAGCAGAGATTCCTCATTTTGATAAAATTCAATTTATACATTTAAAATTTGTATTTTTGGTATTATATTTAAGAAATTTCACCAAATCTAATGTCACACATGTTTTCTCTAGATGTTCTGAAAACTATCATTTTATTTTGCACACTTAGTTCTATGATTTAATTTAGTATTTATATATGGTGTGGGTCATAGCTTAAACTTTAGTATTTGCATATGGACTCCAATAGTGCCCACATAACTATAGACAATATATTCCTTTATTTTCTGTTTCCTTGTATCTTTGTCAAATATAAATGGATTCTATATGTGTTCATCTGGTCCCAGATCCTTCTATTCAAGTTCATTGATCTATTTGTTTAACTTAATATTGGTATCACAGTTTCCTGACTCATTTTATAGTAATCTTGACCTCAGCAAATAAAAATCCTTGATTTTTTTTCTTCATTTTCAAATTCATTTTTTAAATCAAGATTTTTTTCAATTCTATATAAATTGCAGGATAATTGCAGGATAATTTTTTTTATTTATACCCTTTAAAATGGACCTATTAGACATTTATTTGTACTTATTTGAATCTATGTCAATTATGGGACAATAGCCACGTTAACAATATCAAGTCTTGATACAAGGATATACAGATAGTAAGACTTCTCACTTTATAAAATACTTTAATAAATCAATTTTTTATTGCATGGAGACAGAGAGAAATCAGGAAGGACGGGGGAGACAAAAGAGAAGAGAGACGACTGCAGCACTGTTTCAGCAATCCTAAAGCTTAACCTCTGCAGGTGGGGGCCAGAGGATTAAGCCATGATCCCTGAACATCCTAACAGGTGTGCCTTAGTGCATTCTCCCTGCCTGCCCCCTAGGTGTCTCATTTTTAAGGTTATTTGATTTCATGAATATTCTACATGGACTATTGGAGAATTGAGCTTTATTTTTTTCGTTTTGTCTCTTCTTCCTTCTTACCTCTCTTCCCCCTATCTGGACTTCCCTCCTAACATTTTAAGTAAAACTTGAACTTGAGCAAATAGGTCTTTTATACTGAGTAAGAACCTATTCTGTTCTTACTCAGTATAAAATCACTAGTATTAGTAATCTCATGAGAATATAGCATTCCCTCCCCTACCCCGGCTTATGACAAATGGTGACTCAGATCTTACAAAGTGGCTCTTATCCAGAAAAAAAAGTAATAATCTTAGAAGAAATAATATTTTCAATATTTATAGATAGAAAAAGACATCTTTATTGCCTTTGATAATTAAAACGTATTTTTTCTTGAGTCTCACTATAAACCATTTTTACATCTGTTACTATTTCTGAAAAAAAAAGGTCATTACTAAATGATTCAGCACAGCCTATGCATGATATGATAAGATCAGCATGAAATTAATTGTGACAAATAAAGAACATACATGTCTAAAAACAGAAAGGTAGGAAGACAGGTGGTGACACATCGGGTAAAGCTCACATAGTATGAAGCCCAAAGACTCTCACAAAGATTCCAGTTCAAGCCTGTGGCTCCCCAGCTGCTGCAGGGGAGTCTTTTCACAAGCAGTGAAATGGGTCTGCAGGTGTCTGTCTTTCGGTCTCCCTCTCTATCTTCCCATTCTCTCTTGATATCTTTCTGTCCTATCCAATAAAATGGAAAAAAAATTGACCACCAAGAGACATGAATAATAGTGCAGGCACCAAGCTCCAGCAATAACCCGGAGGCAAATTAATTATTTAATTAATTAATATTAAAACAGAAAGAGGAGCAAAGTAGAATAAAGAACATCTAAAAATATTTAGGACAGATGATAGAGTAACATAGCTACTGGTAATTGGGGATCTTAGTAACACAAGCTATTGCAGATGGTAGGAGTTAGAGATATGAAAGGTCTCACTTTGACAGACTTTGCCAATGTTTTTAATAGATGTCCCTTTCTAGCCTGAGACATGGTAGGTGTCTAAGCAACCATCCCCGTCATGTTGACTTAAACAACCCACTACCAGCTCATTTTGCAGCCTCATGATAGCTAACCACACCTACAGAATTAAGCAATATTTCCAGAAGTTGTCAGATTAGCACCTCTGAGTCCCTGTGGTGATAATGAAAGATCAGTGACCCAGAAATAAAGAGAGGAAGTTCTCAGTAAAAAACAACTTTCATTTCTTTTCTGAGACTCACCACCCCCTGTTCCCATCTCTACAAATTACATGAAGGAGCATAAAAGATCATATATTCATAACTCAGAATATATATATTTTTAATTTTTATTAGTGATTTAATACTGATTCACACAATTACAAGGTAACAGGGGGACAGCTCTGCACAGTGCCCACCAACAGAGCTCTGAATCCCCAGTCCCTCTACTGGAAGCTACAGCAGTTCTCTTAAGGTTGTAGATATGGGTTGACTATTTCCATAACTATCTGTCTGTATTTGCATATATCTCCCCCCCCCTTTTTTCACTATGGTCATATCTTCTCTTCCTTTCCAAGTCACACATACACCTACTACTTCATCTAAACATCCCTCCTTCTTTCCTTTTTTCTCTCCGGGTCCTGATGGAGTGGGAATTCAGAGCCCTCTGGTCATCTTCCCCTTGTCATTGCTCCCCCTCTGGGAATATGGGTCAAAGTTCTTTTTGGGGGTGCAGAAGGGGTGTTTTGGGCTTCTGTAATTGCTTCTCCACTGGTCAAGGGCGTTGGCAGGTATATACATACCTCCAATCTGTTTCTATCTTTCCCTATGAGGGTAGGGGTCTGGGGAGGGGAGGTTCCAGGACACATTGATAGGGTCCTCTGCTCAGGGAAGCCAGGTTAGCATCATGGTAGCATCTGGAACCTGGTGGCTGAAAAAGAGTTAAGACAGAAAGCAGAACAAATTGTTGACTAATCATGAACCTCTGGAGAGGTGGGGCTCCAGGACACATTGGTGAGGTCATCTGCCCAGGGATGTCAGGATGGAATCATTATAGTGTTTGCAACTTGGTGGCTGGAAAGTGGTAAGATAGAAAGTGGGACATAATTATTAGTGAACAGGAAATAAAAAGTAGGGACAGAGCAGATGAGAATAAGGATCTTAGGGTGCAAAGAAACTAGGAAGTCCATTTTAGGCATGTTCCTAAAGGCCCATGACTATCATAGTTTTTGCTCGAGTTTGATAGCTAGCATGGAGTTAGACAAAAAGTATTGTCAGAGGAGATGCTGTCAGAGTAGAGAAAAGGACTAGAAAGAGGGATCAGGGCAAAGAGTAGCTCCCAGTCTTGAACAAAACAATCTATGAAGAAAATTAACTGTTTACCCAATCCACCTGACCCACAGCACATATATGTTTATATTTAGCACAGGAGACTAAGATTCTATTATTGAAAAATCACTAAGTTCAATCTTTAGATGGCATGCACCAAATTTGAGTCCATTTGATGATTTTTATGACAGAGATAAGTATAAATACATGTGTCAGAAGACATGAGAAGTATAAGCTAGCCTGGTCTGATTAATGGAAATCAGGGAAGTCCTCCAGGTGATGATACTAAGTTGAGCTTTGAAGACTGGAAGGAGACTCCCAGGGGGACAATGACAGAAGGTAAGTGTTTCAGGTAGAATCAGCAGTATGTACAAGGAGACTAGACACATTATCAGGGACTTCATTATAGTGAAGAACATGTTTTGTCTTCTTTAGTTTTCTGTAGGGATAAAAGGTGAGAGGTCAGCTCTTTATCTGCACTATTCCAGCCTTTAAGTTCATGACTGGTCAACAATTTGTTGGCTTTATATGTTAACTCTCTTTTCAGTCACCATGTTAGCATGATGCCAACCAGACTTCCCTGGACAGACAACCCCACCAATGTGTTTGGAGCTCTGATTCCCCAGAGACCCACCCCACTAGGTGTCAGGCTGTGTTGTGGGGAAGAGAGAGAAGAGACTGGAGCAGAACGGGAACACAAATCTTTATGCACGCGGGCACCTCAGAGTTGGGTGAAAGTGCAGCAGTTCAGGTCACGTGGAGCTAGCAAAATGGCCGCCTCCCTCTATGTGTAGCAACACTTCTCTGCGTCAGGTTGCTGAGGTGAAAAGGGGGAAAGAGAGGGAAGGGCGAAGCAGGAGGCCTTTTATGGGAGAAATTCCGTAAGTGGCAAGTCGGGACGGGATTGGCTAGGAAACAAGGCACTCAGGGAATAGAGTTTCAACTCTCGTGGGAATGGAAAAGGGGGTGGAGGGAACAAGGCACTCTGGGAAGCTAGGGTTTCAGCTCTTGCAGGAATGGGAGATACCCTGAGGGGACAACATGGTGGATGTGACCACATCTGCACAATTTCCCGACAACTAGGGAAAGAGAGAGACAGGCTGGGTGTATGGATCAAACTGTCAATGCCTATATTCAGCAGGGAAGAAATTACAGAAGGCAGACTTTCCACCTTCTGACTCCCACAAGGAACATTTCTCAGAACTAACTGCACTGTTCAGTACTAGGGAATTGTGAGGATACGGTAGAGCTTGGCGGGACCCCCCTAATGAAAAGTGAGGGCCTGAGGGGCACAACCAATCCTATCAGTCTCTCTCTACTAAAAGGTCGAGCAAGGAAGGACATGGCCTCCAGGGTCTTCCCCGCCTATCAGCCTCCCTGCCTCACAATAGCCCACTCCCTTATTATCTACATAATCATTGTTTTGCCTGAAAGTTCCCCTCCCCTACTTCCCCACCCATTCCATTCCTTTGGTTATATCTGATCTATCTTCTCTCTGCCCTCAGGACCCCTCTCTGGCTGCTGGTTACTGATAACCTTGCTTTCTCATTCCTTTAACTGATTAAACCTCATGCTCAACAATTACTGTAAAAGTCCTGACCCTCCTCCAGACCCTTTATCTCCTTACCATATATAGTCTACACATGTCACTTCCTCCTGTGACCCATTATAAACCCTGCTTTGCTGTTCAATAAATGGATTTTTGTGCATGACACATTCCCCTGGTGATCCCTGGTACGTCTCTTGCTATTTATACAGGGAAAGGCCCAGCCGCTCACTCCTGCTGCCCCAGGACATTCCTTCTAGGCCCCCCATGTTTGGTTCACAATAGAGCTGGTAAGCCCTAAAGTTTTTGCCTGGGAAGAGGCCTCCCCACCAAAAAGCCCGACATTCAGTGGCACAAGACTGTGATGCCTCCTTCTGAGTTGCTGAGTTTGACACACTTCTGCCAGGAGTGAATGATGTTGCATTCATCTGCAGCAAACACTACATAGAACTTTTATCAGTTAAATGAAGTTTCTAAACTCACTCTGTGATCTGTGAGTGTTGAATGCCATTCAATAAAGGGAGAGATGGGTATCCACCTGTCCTCATTCTTTCAGCTCAGGTTCAACCTAGCATGGTCATTGACATCTTCACTGAGCAATTCATTCAGAGATGCTAGATACTGTCTATCATGCTTCCATTATAAGCAGCAGAATCATTGACAAAGCTTTTTATCCTGAATAACGTGTATAAGTTTTGACACCAAGTTTTTCTTCCTCTAAGTGCACCATGTTTGGGTACTGGAAGAGATTAAAATCTGTACATACAGAAATGCTAAATTCCCTTCAATTTCCTTCCTCATTGCAGCACTGACATTTGATAGCAAGTCTGTTATGTTGAACAATATTGAGTAGTAGGGGCTAGGCAGTTACACACCTGGGAGGGTAGCGAACACATTACAGTTTGCATAGACCTGGGTTCAAGTTGCTGCCCCCCACCTATAGGACAGGGAGGTTCACAAGCAGTGAAACATTGCTGCTACTCTGTATCTCTCTCTCTCTCTCTCTATCATCTGTCTCTATATCTTTAGCTCATGTTTGCCTCTCAATTTCTCTGTCTCTATTCTAAATGAGTAAATTACATATTTTTAAAACTATGCTGAGGACACTGAATAAATGAACGAAAACAAAGACAATATGTTATTTCTTTGAACCATCTAAATGTTCAAGTTTCATATCTAAGCTATAGAGCACACCATATTTATTTACCTTAATCTATCAGGATGGTACTTCATTCAATTAGGAAATTTTAATTCATTAACAAAGATGTCATTGTCTGCTCTTATTATGTGCATATTAAAGCAGACCATCTTGATGACATCATTTATAGCTGTAATCAAATATTTCTAATAGATTTTTTGAAAATTCTCAAATAATCTGGCATATTTCATCTCTACTTTATTATTTATGGTGTATCCAATTCTTCTCTGTGGCAGTCACCCAGATTTATCTTGCTCTTATTTTCTCTTGCTCTTATTTCTCTTTACTAGGCTGTGCTTTAGTTCATAATAAAGCATGTACTAAGGTATCAGAGCTGTGACAGCCATGGAATTCAGAGGACAAAAGGCCCATGCACAAAGAACGTCCTCCTTCCCCAGCTGTGATAGGTGGGTTACAGTATCCCTGAGAAAGCACCATGCATATCTGTCTTCCAGCTTCACTGGCATAAACCCAGAAGGTGACAACTTGGCCTGTGTTCCCTGCATTCGGTGCAGTTCAGAAGCATGTTTTCAGGCCTTTCTAGGAGAGGGTCATCCTTCTGAAGTCTGCACACCTCAGAGGCGAGGAGCTTATATCACTAAAGGTGATCAATAAGTTCTCTCTATTCACTTAAAATATGATTTTTTAAAATCATTTGTTCATATGATTTTGGATCTACATTTTGAACCCATTCTTTATTTGCTCCCTCTCTTCTCTCTCTCTCTCTCTCTCTCTCTCTCTCCATCTTTTAAGATAGAGACAGATGAAAGAGACTCCAACACTGAAGCTTCCTTCAGTGTAGTAGGGACCAGGCTCAAATAGGTGGCACAGGATCCAAATGAGCTATTTCATGAGCTCCTGTCTTCATTTATTCAAAGACTAATTTTATTTGCTTCCAGCTATATTATGTTGGATTGGGAGGAAGGAGTGTAAATTGGAATCAAAGGAAATGTATTCCCAGAGTTCTGATTGTGACTACACTTTTTACCTTTCTTCCTTTCTTTCTTCCTTTCTCTTATTTATTGGGGAGATTAATGGCTTATAGTTGACAGTATAATATAATAGTTGGTACAGGTCTCATATCTCTCAGTTTTCCACACAACACTCTAACCGCCCCCCCCCCCCCAGGTCCTCCTCCACCATCATGTTTCAGGACCTGAATGTTTCTATCCCCCTCAGAGTCTTTTACTTTGGTGCAATACACCAACCTCAGTACAAGTTCTGCTTTGTTTTTTTCCCTCCTGTGATTATTTTTCAACTTCTATGAGTGAGATTGTTCCTTATCCATTCTTCTCTTTCTGGATTATCTCACTTAACATGACTCCAAGCTCCATCCAAGATGAGGTGAAGCAGATGCATTTACCATTTTTAATATCTGAGTAGTATTTCAGTGTGTGTGTGTGTGTGTGTGTGTGTGTGTGTATCACAACTTTGGGCTGTTTACAGATAGTGTGGTGTGAACTTAGGTAGGTATATAACTATGCTCTTTCTATATTTCTCTTTCCCCCCCCATTTCTTCATTTGTTTTTCATGCAGTCTGTTATCCAAACCCCAAAGTATCCTGATCTCCTTTTGCTGTGATAGTGACTGACATACTACTCAAAACTGGGTCTGTGCCTGCTTTTTTTTGTCTCAAGAGTAGAATGGCATTATAATTTTTCCCTTAATTGTCATAGTCAAAATGTAAATTAGATCATTGGGTGCAAGAAAGTAAATTTTGCCCTTGTGGGGAGTGTCAATGGGAATTTTAGTCTTTTGAAAAATATTTTTATTTATTTAGTAGGTACAGAGAGAAACTGAGAGGAGCAGGAAGATAGAGAGGGAGAGAGATAGAGAGACAGTTGTATCCCTGTTCCACCATGATGAGGCTTTCCCCTTGCAGGTGGGGACCGGGCCTTTAAACCTGGGTTCTTGTGGACTGTAATGCATGCACTTAACCAGGTGTGTCCCCACCTGCCCCTGAGAATTTTAGTCTTTAACCATTCCCACTCAGTCATTTTCCACTAGATTATATTTGTCTGGGGGTAATTGGTATGTACACATATGCATGTGTGTATGTATGTGTAAGTGTGCATAATAGTTTATGTATGGCTAACAGTTGAATTCCATACAATTATTCAGGATTAAATGGCAGTGGATTTTGTGCATTTCAATCAAACATCTTCATCTTTTCCAAGTATGTTACCTTGGGAAGGCATAGGTCTTGTAGTTTTCAGCATAATTGACCAAGTCACCAATACTTAGAAACTAAAAAATAAAGCAATGTGTGTGTGAAGGTTATATTCTAAAATCCAGAGAGAGCAGGACCCATTGGCTTTCTTCCATGCCATTGAACACATGGGTAGACATTTCTGAGAGAATTTTACACCCCTCTTCCTGTTTCATATTTTTTTCAGATCTTCAAATGGGATATTTGGCGTGGACTGAATTTTAAAGAACCTGAGAACTAGAAGAATTCCATATTGTCAAACCAATCCCTAAAATTCATCCTTGTATCTATCTCCTTAGATGACTCCCTATAATAATTTTTTTCAGTTGAGGTCCAATCAGGAGCTATTCTATATGATTATTTGAGCAGGAAATTTTAGTACAACTATTTACTAATGATAGTCAACATATAAGAGCCAAACATAATCTAAAGAAGTCTTTCAGGATGGAGAAATATTGTAGAGATAATACACAGAACATGTATGTGAGACATCCTGGGCTCAATCTCCAGCACCACCAATAGCCAGAGCTAAGCAGTGCTCTGCTCAAAATTATCAGATAAGATTATCATGGTCCAGGAGAGATAGTACAGTGGATAAATTATTGGACTCTCAAGCATGAAGTCCCAAGTTCAGTCACCCAGGAGCACACATACCAGAGTGATTCTCTGATTTTCTCTCTCTCTTTTTCTCTCTCTCCCTATCTTTTTCTCATTAATAAGTGAAAATCTTTACAAAGTGATAAATAAGGGAACTAGAGGATAGCTTATCCAGTCACAGACTGCTCCCCTTACTGATTGCAAGGACTTACGTTCAGAAACCACAAAGAAGGAAGCCCCATGGTGTTGGAGTGTTATTGTGGTGTCTCTCCGCCTTTTATCAGTATCAGGAAGAATGAGGACAGGTATACCCACCTAAGACTAACAGAGATCATCTAAGAAATCCACCTGTTATATTGTTATATGGATAACTGAGACATGTTATGCATGTACAAACTACTGTATTTACTGTCGACTGTAAAACATTACCCCCCCTCCCAGTAAAGAATTAAAAAGAAATTCAGCTGGACTATCCTTTTCAAGGATAAATTCACTTTCTTGGAGAAACTTTGGCTTTTACTTAACTAGAGGCGATGTGCCGGGATAGCCTGAGGGTACTTCTTCGCGAGCTAGTGCTCTCTGGGTTGGAGAGAACTCAACTGGAGCTGATCTAGGCTGCTGTGTGGGAGAGGGATCAGGAACTCGTGCTGCACCAACTTCCGCAGGAGATACACTCTGGAACTCTTGGAGCCGGAAAGCAATTTCCAAGTGTCTTTAATCAGAAGAGCAGCTGTTTTTATACTCTCCAAGTAGGGTGGAAACAGGATGTGATATAGAGAGGGTGGAGAGAAAAGTGACTGGTAAAAATCAGGGTGTGACAAAGAAGGGATCAGTGTGTGACAAGGAGGGGGTGGAGCAGGAGAGAATCCTATCATAGAACCACCAATGCCCTGGAGTGCTTTATGTAAAAGTGATTTATGTAAATAGACCAAAGCTTTGGATCAGTAAAATCCCTATATAGGCATATGGTTAAGCAGAAACCAGGGGGAGGTGGCAACTACCCAACATCTCCCCCTTTCTTTTTAACTTTTTGCCATAGTATCAGGAGTGTGGGGCACTTTGTGAGGCAGGGAGACTGATAAGAGGCACACCTTTTGGGGGGTTCTACTGTCCCTCCTTGCTCAACCTCTCCGTGGAGAGAGAGACTAACAGGATTGACACACCCCTCAGGCTCAAGCCCTTCCAAGCTCAACCATATCCTCACAATTCCCCAACATCTTCCTCTTACTTAATGGCCATATATAACTGGGTCAATGTCTGTAAAAGGCTTCATCTCTGTCAGGGGAATAGCAGTGTAGGGGTGAACGGAAACCTGTTGGGAAGAAAGCAGAATGATAGTGTGTAAGTGTCTTTAAAAAGAACTAGCACAAGACGGAGGGATAAGTAAGAGTAGCAAGAGACAGAGTGAGCCTGATGGGTGGAGGAGTGGGGGCCTGATAAGCCGAGGGGCTAGAGGGGTGATCTGGTATTGCAAAATCCCGAGTCAGCTGGCGGTAAGTTCTATGAACTGCTACAGTCATTCTTCAAGAAGTCCAGCAGTATAAAAGGAGTGTCCAGCAAGTTCTATAGAAGCATCAGTCCAATGTCAACGGCCAGGAAATAAATGCCACACGTCTATCTTGATGGAGGAGGACGGCCACCGGAACTTTTCTTCTCTGTAGAGAGTGACCTGGAACCGCCAAAACATGATGGGCGAAACAGAAGCAGGAAGAGCAGACACTGATGGTTGAGAGAAAGGCAGTAGGAAAGTCTTGTCCTTCGGAGTCTGTGAATCAGGTTCTCTAGATCGTGTCAGGTCACATCATGGGTTTCGGGGGATGGCTGTAATTGTGGGTGATGTCAGAGGTCAGGGGTCCAAGATGGATTTCTGGGGATTCTATATGAGCAGATGCTTCTTTATGCGAAGGCTTGTCATAGCTGTAGTCAATTACTTATGAAAAAATTTTGTAACAAATTAGAAGTTTACTACTATTGATAACTCAATGATTATAACTGGTTTAGGTATCTTTATAATTTCGTGTAAAGGTCATCTTACGTGACCTATGTAGCAGTCTTTATATAGCAAAGTTTTCATACCGAATTTAAGTTACATATATTGATTCTTAACTATTTTTACATTGGGTTTTTAAGCAAACTCAGGTTACTAGAGTTAACACATTTTAGTGACAATTTTTTTTTGGTACATTTACAATATCAGATTGATGCCAAATTTGTTGTGGATTAATTTCCACAAGATAGCTTACAGGACATTTTTGGGGGCCCTCCAAAAATGTCCTGTATAGAGAATTTGTATTTTAACTTAGGAGATGATGAATTGTCACATTGAATATTTAGAGTTTTACCTTAAACACTCAGTTACTTAAATGAATTGATTTTACTTCTTCTCGTAAAAATGTAACTTCGAAGTTACAATTTAACTGTTAAGTTAATGTTTACCAAACTTGAAACACGCATATTAAACATATAGTTTATAACACACAGGAGGAGAAAAACTTATAAATAAGATATATCATTTCAAATGTGAATTTAGAACTACTGTCATAGTTGAACCATCTTTACTCACACAGTTTAAGACTAAACATTTCATATTGATATCAAGACTTAAAAAAGAAATCAAAAGGGGGAATGAACAATTTTTGGACTGTTTCTGGACATCTCCAGAAACCATGGCTGTGTCCAGCCGTTTGATATAAAGTCAGTTAACTTTCAGAGTACTCTGAGCACAATGGGTCATATAAAAATTTTGGTCACTCAACTCACTCAATTTTTTTTTTCACTCACTCACTCACTCACTCACTCACTCACTCACTCACAAAACACAACTGGCCAGTCATAGCATAAGACATTCATTCCGGGGGGGGAAGTTCTGTGAATCAGATTTTTTTTTTCTGCCATGCTGTATTATGGATCCTGGGGTGCTTCCTGTAGCCAGTCCTCTTGCAGCCAGTCTTCTTGCAGTGTTTCTTGTTCTTCAGGGATATCAGCGCCATCATGTGGGTATTGCCGAACATGGCGGGCAGGAACCCAAACAGGCTTGGAGTAATTTTGTGGAAAAATACATGCGAAACCCCTCCCCATAGTCAACAGGGGGTCAGGTCCTTTCCAAATTTTATCAAGTGGGTCTTTCCATTTGACTTTAATAGCTGGGAGGGTGGGTGGTGTTTGCCAATGAAGAATTATAGGAGGTTGGTTGGAGTTTTTGTAAATATTAAAGAGATTTAATGTAGTTAAGGCTTTTGCCAGCTGGATATTAGGGGGGTACATTTCCCCTTTTTCTTTATTTAATTGAGCCTTAAGAGTTTGATGGGCCCTCTCAACAATGCCTTGTCCCTGTGGATTATACAGAATGCCTGTAGTATGAGTAATGTTCCAGAGGGAACAAAAATCTTTAAATTGTTTGCTGGTAAAAGCAGGTCCATTATCCGTTTTAAGTTGAAGAGGTAATCCCATTACAGCAAAACAGGAGAGCATATGGCTTATAAGCTTTTTTGAGTTTTCTCCAGTCTGAGCTGTAGCCCACATAAACTTAGAGAAGGTATCAATTGAGACAAACACATATTTTTGTTTGCCAAAATTAGGTATGTGGGTAACATCAATTTGCCAAAGAGCGTTGGCTTTTAAACCACGAGGATTAACCCCTAGAGTTTGAATAGCAGGTGTTTTGATTAGACCTTCACAGGAGGAACATGTAGCAAGAATACGTTTTAACTGTGGCAGAGGAATATCAGGAAATCGAACTCGAAGACCTTTAAGATTAACATGGGTTAGGGAATGAAAGTCAGCAGGATTAGAGACAGAGGCTAGGAGAATTCCTGTGGAGGCAAGGCGGTCAGCTGCAGCATTCCCTTTGGACAGGGGACCAGGAAGAGGGCTGTGGGAACGTAGGTGCTGAACATACAGTGGATGGGTTCGAGAACAGAGCATAGAGGCAATTTGAATTAAAAGAGGAGAAAGTGGGTTGTCATCAATTCTTACATAAGATCGAGCAAGCCATGGAAGTAAGTTAACTGTATACACACTGTCAGAAAAAAGGTTAAAGGATTCTGGTACAGCTTTTAATGCAAGGAAAACAGCATAAAGTTCTTTGCACTGAGGGGAATTATCAGGAAGTTCAGTAAAGAGAGGTTTGGGGTATTGTTGGTCTGGATAATATATAAGGGCAGCAGCTCCCTTTTTTCCACCATCAGTGAACACTGTAGGAGCAGAGGGGATGGGATCTCGAGAGAAAAGTTTAGGTACTAGTAGAGGCAACAGAGGTAAAGAAGCTATCAAATTATTAGAGGGAAAATGATTATCTAATTGTCCTGGAAAACCCATTAAACTTATGGCAAAACGAGAATGGTGGCGTATGAGCCATTCTGTATCAGTGAGAGAAAAGGGAAGAATGATTGAATCTGGTTCCCTTCCTAAGACCTGAACCGATCTGTTTCTTCCTTGGCAAACCATAAATGCTAAGGCATCAATCTTGGTAAGGAGTCTTGGAGCTCCACCTACTGGCGTATGAAGCCATTCGAGAACGCCATGTTTCTGCCACAATGCCCCCACTACCGTGGGGGTGGAGTTAAAGATTAGAAGATTTACTGGAGAGGAGGGGGAGAATTGAACGAGGTGCATGTCCTGGAGAGCCTGGTTAACTTTTTCCAGAGCCAAGGATGCTTCGGGGGGTTAACATACGCTTTGAGGAGGGCTGTTTGTTTCCTTTTAACAGATCGAACAGTGGTTGCAGGCAGCTTGTAGGCAGATAAAGATACTGCCTAAGACAATTCAAATTTCCAAGAAAACTTTGTAAAGAAGCAAGAGTGAGATTAGAAGGAAAAGTAACACACGGTTTTAAAGGACGAATCTGCGTTAGGGAAATCTCTGAGCCTAAGAAAGATATTGGAGGGATTAGCTGTATCTTCTCAGGAGCTACATTAAGTCCACTTCTCTTTAAGGCAGGGATTAGAAAATCACGTAGGGCGGAGAGATCTTTATCTACTTCTCCCCATATTAACACGTCATCCATATAATGAAAAACCTTAAGGCCCTTATGAATATATGGAAAAAGGGCAGATTTAACAACCTCTCGACAAATAGTAGGACTATTAGCCATGCCCTGGGGCAGTACCACCCATTCAAATCTATCGGCAGTGCTGGCATTATTAATAGAAGGAACAGAGAAAGCAAAACGTTTACAATCTTGTAGGTGTAAGGGAATAGAGAAAAAACAATCCTGTATATCAATAGCTATGATTGGAATTCCTGTGGGAATTGCAGAAGCAAGAGGCAAACCCCTTTGGGGGGAGCCCCAAACCTGCATGGTTTTATTAACTGCACGAAGATCTTGGAGGAGGCGCCATTTTCCTGAGCGCTTTTTAATTACAAAGACTGGAGTATTCCATGGGCTCCGAGAATGACGAATGTGTCCCAAAGATAACTGCTCTTGGACGAGTTTTTTAAAAATTTCTAGCTTCTCCCTAGGCAAAGGCCACTGTTCCACCCAGACAGGCTCATTAGAAAGCCAATCTAAGCAGGGAGTTCTGTTACGAACAGTGGCAGTTAGTATTGGGGGTGCTGGTTGGGTCTAGCACTCTCACAGGAGTGAGTGTGGTGTCCTGCAGAGGTGTCTGAGGATATCACTACATCTAAAGATTTCAGCAAGTCTCTTCCCAATAAATTGGTGCTTATATCAGCTATTAAAGGCTGAAAGCGTCCGGTAGTCCCTTCTGGATCTTCCCACACAAGGGAATCTCGTGTGCGGAATGCCTGAGTCAATCCTCCAACACCATGTAAGCATGGTCTTGGGAGGAGTTCCCAACTCTGGGGAACCTCTGCTTGTCTTAATATTGTCTTATCTGCTCCCGTGTCAATCAAACACTTAAAAGGAATATTACCAATCTTTACTGTCATAGTTGGGTGACCCCTTTCTAAAACAGGGGTGGTCCATAAAATCTCAGGCTCCGAATTTGAGCTGTTCTCTTGCTCCAGCCGGTTATTTCTATGCTGGAAGTTCCCACATACCGCGGGTTCCTCCTTCTTCTCACCCTCTGTTATTGTTACTTGGCGTGGTGGGTGTAGCGATGGATTGGGTCCCAAGCTGGGCTTCTGTTTGTGGAAGAAGGGCACAGCACCAAGAGGGCGACCTGCTTCCTTCCCTCTTGGGGGCGGGGCTAAGGGAAGCCCCATACCTAGTTTAAATCCCTGTTTACATTTGGCAGAGGCGTGCCGTCCCTATGGAACCTTGACCAACAATCTCTCCTCCAGTGAAATCCTTTCTGGCAGCTGGGACAAGGCATTCGTGGTCTCTGATTCCCTGTCTGGAGGCGGGGTTGCCCTGATTGGAGGTGGGGTCGCCCTGACTGGAGGTGGGGTTGCCCTGACTGGAGGCGGGGTCGCGGTCTATTTTCTGGACATTGGTTACGCCAATGCCCTTGGCGACCGCACTGAAAGCAAGCTCCTTTTTGCTTATGTAAGGTAGCTGCATAGGCCTGTAACATAGGTCCTTGAAAAGAGCTTGATATGAGATCCTGTGTAGCTAGAATCCAAGTATCTGGGTGTTCGTTTTTAAGAGTGATACAGGCCTGTCGAAAATGCGGAAGCATTCCATCCCAGACTATGGATCGCAAAAGGAGAAAACGAGCATCAGGATTATAAATCTTCCTTTCCAAACTCGACTGGACCCTGGCAATGAATTTAGCGAGGGATTCATCAGGTTCTTGTTGCAGGGAGAGAATGGGGGCTGAGGCTGCTCCCATGGGTGGTGTTAATCGCTCCCATGCTTTTAATGCACACAGGCGTACTTGATCAAAATACCCCGCTGGAAACTTGGCTTCCGCCTGTTGAATCCCTGTTTCTAATTGGCCTGTTCCAAACAATGCATCAAAATTACCCTCTGGCTGATTTTGAATATTTTTCCGCGATTGTTGTAAACATTCGTCACGAAAGAATGCCTCCCATTGCAGGAAGAGGTGGCCTGGGAGCATAGCACGAGTCACATCTCCCCAATCTTGAGGGGTATTAAGGTTCTGAAGCAGGCCTTGTAAAATGGACCTGGTCCATGGGGCATGAACACCGTCATCTTTGATAGCCTGGCGTAGTTCCTTCATGTCTGTGGCGGAATATGGATACCAGGCCTGAGGTTTTTGTCTATTGGGGGCAACATTGACCAGAAATGTGTGGACTTGCTCTGATAAGTGTGTAGCGGTAGGAGGAGTCATCGAAGTGGAAGCTTCTGGACAAGTGGCCGAAGAAGTGGTTTTGGAGGCTACAGGAGAATTCAGACATGTGTCTATCAAAACAGGGGTGGGTGAAGAAGCAGCCGTGGAGGCAGCAGGAGGTTCCGGACACGTTTCTGCCAAAATGGGGGTGGCCGAAGAAGTGGCTGTGGAGTCCAAAGGAGAATTCGGACACGTGTCTGCCAAAATAGGGGCCTCAGGGCAAGATGCCAAAATAGGGGCCTCAGGGCAAGATGCAGAGGAATTAGGGTGGGTCAAGATCACGACAGGCCTTTGCTTCTTCTTGTTTTTAAGGTGCTGGTTAAGTTCTATGATTACTTCCTTTATCTCTTGGACCTCAGCCTCTAGGTCCTTAAGCCTTTTGAGAGGTTGACCTATATATCCCTTAAAAGCTGCTATGATGATCAACAGGATATAAGGTGAAGCCCCGAGAAAAATGTCCCAGATATATAAAAATTCTATACTGGAAAAAGAATGCAGGATTTGGAAAAGATTTTCCATGGTGGAGAGATCTCAGGAAAACAATAAGAAAGAAAAAAATCACAGTGCCTTAACACAATATTGCAGATACCCAAAAGGTGTGTACTTATCTAAGATGTCTTCTTGAAAATCTGCTGCTTATGTGTCCCTGTTCCGGGCACCAGATGCCGGGATAGCCTGAGGGTACTTCTTCCCGAGCTAGTGCTCTCTGGGTTGGAGAGAACTCAACTGGAGCTGATCTAGGCTGCTGTGTGGGAGAGGGATCAGGAACTCGTGAAGCACCAACTTCCACAGGAGATACACTCTGGAACTCTCGGAGCCGGAAAGCAATTTCCAAGTGTCTTTAATCAGAAGAGCAGCTGTTTTTATACTCTCCAAGTAGGGTGGAAACAGGATGTGATATAGAGAGGGTGGAGAGAAAAGTGACTGGTGAAAATCAGGGTGTGACAAAGAAGGGATCAGTGTGTGACAAGGAGGGGGTGGAGCAGGAGAGAATCCTAACATAGAACCACCAATGCCCTGGAGTGCTGTTGTTTTCGATGGGTTATGTTGTTTTCACTGGGCTGGCTTCACGGGCGGGTAACAGATGACCAGGGACTTATGTCTGGGTTGTACGCAGTATCTCTTTATTCATGCAGGACACAGCACAATCTAAGCCGAGCTAAGATAAACTAAAGTACAGTACTCTAAAACTCACAATGCTGTCTTTATATATACTTCCCAAGTAGGGTGGAAACAGGATGTGACATAGAGAGGGTGGAGAGAAAAGTGACTGGTGAAAATCAGAGTGTGACAAAGAGGGGGCAGATTAGGCAAGAATCCTATCACTGAACCACAAATGCCCTGGAGGGAGGGTGGAACTTGTTAACAGTGGTTATGTAAATAAAATAGTGTTAAGCAGGGGGGATTTAAACCAAATGATACAGAAGGGGTCTCATGCATACCAACAATTCCCCCTTTCTTTTTAACTAATGGCCATTATGGGGTGAACAGAAACGTATATCGTACAGGCGTTTTCAAAAGAACTGGCATATAACATGGAAAACAAAATAGGCGAGCAGCAATAACCAGTGTGATGCCAAGTGGAGCTTTTCTTGCCTCAAAGGGCAAGGCATAGCAGGCAAAAGGGCATTTCTTGCCTCTGGGAATGCTTTATGCCTCTGGGGGCATCTCTTGCCTCAAAGGGCATTTCTTGCCTCTGGGAATGCTTCATGCCTCTGGGGGCATCTCTTGCCTCAAAGGGCATTTCTTGCCTCTGGGAATGCTTCATGCCTCTGGGGGCATCTCTTGCCTCAAAGGGCGTTTCCTGCCTCTGTG
This sequence comes from Erinaceus europaeus, assembly GCF_950295315.1. Lineage (NCBI taxonomy): Eukaryota > Metazoa > Chordata > Mammalia > Eulipotyphla > Erinaceidae > Erinaceus > Erinaceus europaeus. The sequence continues at coordinate 5,576,917 of NC_080164.1, read as the reverse complement.
GGCATCTCTTGCCTCTTGGGGCGCTTCATGCCTCTGTGGGCATAATCTAATAAGGTGGGGGAGCTTTCTGCCTCTGGGACAGAGCCTGCAGGCGAGGGTCATGGTCTATAAAGTTTCAAGGCAACTGGCTGAAGTTAGTCTTTGAGAAACAGCAGCATGTACCAGTAAGTCTGATGGAAGTGTCAGTTCAAAGTAGATGACCACGGAAGAAAATGCCAAGGGATGAAATGCTTCATGTCTGTCTCGATGGGAAATGTCGGCCACCAGAATTCTGCTTTTCTGTAGAGAGTGATCTTTGGAGTCTGTGAATCTGTTTCTTCAGGTCGTGCCAGGTCTCATCATTGGTTTCATTTGAGTAGATGCTTTTTCATGTGAAGACTTTGACAGCTGAAATTCACTTACTTGTCAAACAAAACTTGTAGCAGATTAGAAGTTTACTATAATTGATAACTCCATTATAATTGGAAGTCCTTTCTAGTATGATTTTAAGGTTGTTTAAACAGTTTAAACTCAATAAAATGTGGAAAGGTAAACAGAAGAACCACGGTTAAAAGCCTCAGGCATGAGAATAATTAACATAATCATTGCACTATCTGCCCCACCCATAACTCATACCGTTTTGAGGATTAAACATTTCAGATTTATGCCAAGATAAAAAAAGAAATCAAAGGAGGAAAAAACAATTTTTTGGATTGTTTCTGGATGTCTCTAGAAATCATGGCTGTGTCCAGCATTTTTTTTTAAGTCAATGTCAAACAAAAATTCAGTCATTCAAATCATTCTCTTATAAAACGCAACTTGAACCAGATTATCAAGATCTCACTATGTAGGATTAAGAATCCCCGGAGGGCGACCTAGTCCAAAAAGGTCCTCGAAATTCCATTTAGGGTGCTTCTGACTGTTCCAGCTGGATTGCTTCAGGCACCCATTTTTAAAAGCGTCTTCCCATCGAAGAAATAATCCAATCAGGAGAGTAGAACTATCCACGTGTCTCCATACTTGGGAACTGCCAGGGTACTCGAGAATGTTCTTCAAATTAGAGTAGTCCTTCTCCATGGGAAACATTCGAGAAGAAGTCCAGAAAGTTCCAGGGGAAATCCCCATGCATATCCCAAGGTCTACGATCATAGTCATAAAGAACCAAACTGTGGCCCGGAGCAAAATGTAGTCCTTTTCCTCAGGAAACATGGGAGAGGGAATCCAGAAAGTCCAAGGAGAAATCTCCATGCATCTCCCAAGCTCTATGATCCCAGTCATAAGAAACCAAAGTTCCCAGTCAGGGAACCGAAATGTGGCCCAGAGTAAAATGTTCCAGAGACAGACTAACTGTCTCATGATGAAACAGTAGAGGCTTTGGCAAACCTCTTCATAAGTAGAAGAGAAGACCATAGTGCATAGGTAGGCAAAGTCTTCACTTATCTGGGAGTTGCGCAGGTCTGGTCCCATGTTGTGGTGCCATATGTTGTTTTTGATGGGTTAGGTTGTTTTCGCCGGGCTGGCTTCACGGGCAGATAACAGACGACCAGGGACTCATAGTTGAGCTGTAGGCAGTATCTCTTTATTCATGCAGGACGCAGCACAATCTAAGCCAAGCTAAGCTAAACTCAAGGTAAAGTACAGTACTCTAAAACTCACAATGCTGTCTTTATATATACTTCCCAAGTAGGGTGGAAACAGGATGTGACATAGAGAGGGTGGAGAGAAAAGTGACTGGTGAAAATCAGAGTGTGACAAAGAGGGGGCAGATTAGGCAAGAATCCTATCACTGAACCACAAATGCCCTGGAGGGAGGGTGGAACTTGTTAACAGTGGTTATGTAAATAAAATAGTGTTAAGCAGGGGGGATTTAAACCAAATGATACAGAAGGGGTCTCATGCATACCAACAGAGTGCTTTATGTAAAAGTGATTTATGTAAATAGACCAAAGCTTTGGATCAGTGAAATCCCTATATAGGCATATGGTTAAGCAGAAGCCAGGGGGAGGTGGCAACTACCCAACAGCGATGGAATTCACTGGGCTGCTCTAGGTCATAGTTACTATGATGAGGCTGGTGTGCAGAGAACTGCAGCTGTGGGGTGGGTGGGTGGTGCTCCTGTGTGGGACTATGTGAAAGCTTTGTAGATCTTAGGGAAGCTCTCCTATCCTCGAATGGAGGTCTGGAAAGACACCCTACTTGTTAGCCTCTCTCCTCATAGAGATGAGCCAAGAGGGAAAAGTCTCCCAGACTCAGTTTCTCCTTGTTAGTCTCTCAAGCTCACAGAAAGCCTACAGGCCTCTCACATTTAGTTTCTCCCTGCTAACAGGCCAAATGGCTGCCTGCTTTAAGGTTCACTCAAAGTTCATGATAGTCACTCAGAGTTCACACATCCACTTCACCTTTTGATCACAAAGGAGAACACACTCTATCATACACCCCCCCAACACCAGATAAAGGAATCCCCAAAATCTTATTTCCTTGTGCCCCTTGATATCAATGATTCACATCAAGCTTTGTTTTTCTTTACCTCACCTTACTGTTTTAATCCCTATGCTTCTCTCAAATGCCTTTGGATAATTAACTTGCCTGCATCATGGAGAATAATTGTCTTGACCTTTATGTATCTGCATCAATTCTTGTCATACCAGCCCCCTACCATAGGGGCAAGCTGACCTTTAAGAAACCTGTAATTTCTGACATATTTGAAAAATGTTCTTTGTTTAAATCTCTATATAAACCCCAAACCATCCCCAAATAAAATGAGTATTTGTACCAAAATACTCCCCGATACCTCTTGTCTAGATCTATAGGCCCCTTAGAGCCAGAGAGGGAGGGTCAGTGACTTGCCTCCTGGCTGGATCCACTCCACGGGAGTGTCAGCACTCCTGGTCAAGCACAAGGACCCAAATTCAATCCCCACCTGCTGGGAGAAAGCTTTGTGAGTGGTGGGTCACTGCTGCTGGTGTCTCTGTCTCTCCCCCTCTAGCTCCTCTTTGCTTCTTGATTTCTCTCAGGCATCTGGGAGACTCACTGTGCACTGGCTCATAGAGGCAACCCTGAAAATTATCAGGAAGTTGGACACAGGGATACCTCTAGAAACTTAATGGGGTGAGGACCAGTGGATGTCCCCAAAGTGGAAGGAGCAAAGAGAAGAAGAATCAATAATCTCTGTCCTCCTGACACAAATTATTATAGTAACTATTAACATAACACTTTGAAGTCTAAATGTTTTGCTAGATTCTATTTAATTTCCCTAATTTATTTCACTCTAAACTATTACCTTAATTATTTTAAAGAATATTTTTATGAGTGATTTACAAAGTTATAAGATAATAGGGGTATAATTTCACTCCATTCCCACCATGGGAGTTATGTGTCCCCATCTCCTTCCAGCGGAAACTGCAGTAGTTCTCCCAAGATCACAGATGTGGGTTGACTATATTTTTATGTCCATTTGTGTGTATATATTTTTCCATTTTTATTCACTTGTATGGTCCTAAGTCATGCCAATACCTATTATTACTTCTGAGTGTGTCCTAATTTTCCCTCTTCCCTCTCAAATGAGAATAACAGTGCCTGAATTCCTCTGGTGTTTTCCAGATTCTCTTTCCTTTCAATGTTGGTATAAAAACAAATATTCTTAGTGACAAAGGGTTTTTGGATCCAGCAAAACTGGGGTTCAGAGTCCTCTGGTCATCTTCCCTTAACATTTCTCCTCCTCTGAGAGTTTGGATCAAAATTATTTTGGGGGGGGGGTGTGCAGAAGGTGGGAGTTCTGGTTTCTGTAATTGCTTCTCTGCTGGACATGGACATTGGCAAGTGGATCCACACCCCCAGCCTGTTTCTGTCTTTCCCTAGTGGGGCAGGGCTCTGGGGAGGGGAGGTTCCTGGACACATTGGTGAGGTCATCTGCCCAGGGAGGTCAGGATGGAATTATAGTAGTACCTGAAACTTGTTGGCTGAAAGACAGTAAGATATTAAACAGGCAAAACGTTTAATAAACAAGAATCAAAAGGTAGGAATAAAGTAGATGGAATAAGGAT